>NW_024879740.1:0-79972 GCF_900700415.2 Clupea harengus | reverse complement strand
ACGAAGGAAATATATATATATTTTAAATAGTATTACGGCTGCAGAACTTCATGTAGGCCTAGATAAAATAATCGCGGAATATGCGCCCAGGGGGCGGGGGCGTGGCGGCGGTTAGTGATCGACCCTGACAATTTCAGAGTTTCAAGTGATATAGGCAACTGCCCTTCAAAATCCCTGTGCACGTCCCTGGACACCCACCAGTAATCTCCTGTCCCACATGGACAAATACTAATGAAGGTCCTTACAATTTTAGGTTTTAAATCAGTCTAGTTTGTTAAAGGAAAAACATGTGCCTTCATAATTGTGAAAAGTCAAACAGACAGCACTTCAATCTCAACAGTTTTACAAACCGCTGCAACCCAGCAACTCCAGTTTGGGCATTTGTTCAGCTGTGTTGATGTGTCATGCAAGATGTGTTGAAATGGAGGGACACAGACCTGAGAAATGATTCACTCCTTCACTGATCTTCTACTCTACTTCTCTACTCTACCATTACTCTAGAATCTAGTATGGCAACCAATCTCTTCACCTGTTCACTTTTAAGAGATACTGTCTATTTTGGCTACAGGCCAACAGCTCCATGGAAGTGTAGAAAGACAACTGGCTACACACAGTCAAGCACTGCCCTTGAGGGGACCCTGGAAAGTGCTAACGAGCTGAACCAGTTTTTCAACAGGTTTGACCTCCCAACCCCAATGAGCTCAGCAGGGCAGACTGGGTCCCCACTCATCAACTCCACCAGTGCCCCCATTCACACCTAGTACGGCAATCTAGACTATTCTCATCCGTAGTTCCACATTGGTGGAACATGCTGCCTAGCCATACCAGAGCAGGGCCGTCCCTCTCTACCTTCAAGAAGCTCTTGAAGACCCAACTCTTCAGTTCCAAAATTGCACTTCTACTAGTACTTAACTTTAATATCATAATTGTCATTAGCCTATTATTATTTTTGGCATCAAATTACTGACAATAAGAAAATAAATTGTTGTTTTTAGGAGGCTAAATTAGAAAAAGGAAACATGAAAATTCTTTCAGAAAAAAAAAACATCTTTTTATTAATGAGGACCCAGGAAAGATACAGAAATTTACTTGGTAACTAGATTTTGTAGTAATTTTCCTGCCAGCTACAACCCGCACATAACATGGCAGCAAGCTAAAGAACTACAATCCCTATGAAGAGTAGCCACAAGGTTATCACAAAAGGTTGGAATTCAAACCTGTACCTTTATCACTTGGGAGACCAAGTCCTGTTAGACTCTTTTAGGAAGTCTGATATGAATCACTGCTTTTATATATTTCACCTCACTAAAAACATAGATTCAAAAGTGGCATATATGATTATGTTCTAGAAGACCTCAACAATAATAACATTAGAGTAAAAGGAATGTAGTAAAATACAATTGTATTTAAATCAAATGTAAAATCACCCTTACGAAAACCTTCATTCAGAAGTGCTCAGAATTTGTACAAAAAAACATTGTAAAGATTTCAGACCGAGACTTTTGAACTATGAACCTTGTAAACATAGGTGTTGGCTATACATATATGAGTTTAGCATTCAGAAAGTGTGTGTGGTTTCACTACTACATATTTATAATTTCAGATTGCCCTGTGCCTCTCCAAACTTGTGTCCCTACAAATGCATATTAATGAGTTAGGTGTAAACAGACCTGGGACACCTCAGACAAAGACAATGGCCATTACGTAATGGCCCTGGAATATCTTTGTGGCCCACTACCCCCACAGGTTTTCTCGCCACACCATGTCCCAATAGAGATCACTGAATCACCATTCCCTTATCATATGAATAGCTGTCATTTACTAATGGGTGAGTCCTTGGGAGCAGAAACCTCACTCAGAGAGTGAAATGTGCATGCTTAGACACTGTGTGCTTAATAGTGTTTTTGATATTATTATACTAAAGGAAAAATAAATTAAGTAATAAATCACCAAGGGAAAAAAATTACAAATGAAAATGACATACCTTTCAGTAAAAAAATAATTTCACCCAGGAGGAATGATCATTTTTCTTCTCTTTTTATTTTTGTAAACCAAGAGCAAATGTCTTCTGTTCTTGAAAAGTCGTTTCCCCTGATGTAGTTGTATTTATTACATTCTTGTCAGGAAAAGTAACTCATACTCCACTACCCCATTACTACAGTGAGGGCAGAGTCTGTTTTTCTCGAGGTAGCCATTTTTGTCTGTGTATACCCTTTTTAATGACAATGATATGTTCCCTCCCCCGTCCTCTTTCTTTCTTCCCCCATCTCTGACCCTCAACACTCATCTTTGAGGTGTAGATAATCTTCATATGAGGCTCTGTTTAGGCCATATATCTAGAAAGCTTGCACAAACACTACTGCTGCTTGTCGATTATATATTTTACACCCCCTCGCCGCACCCCCACATACACATACTTGAAAAAAACACTCACTTTTAATTTTTTTTTTATTGAATTCATGTTTCAATCTTTACCCTAACAAATGTTTCAAATGTGAAGGAATAAACTTTTATCATGTACATCACATGTTGTTTTAAAACTCATCTAATCAAAAATATTTCAATAAGTGATACTCAATCAGGTATTAGCAGGGCAGCACATCGTTTGAATGGATCCTCTGGTGACTCTTGAGATTAGACATTTGGTTAAAGGCCTTTCCACACTGAGAACACTGATATGGCTTTTCTCCAGTATGGATCTTCTGGTGTTTCTTGAGACTACACATTCGGCTAAAGGTTTTTCCACACTGAGAACACTGATGTGGCTTTTCTCCAGTATGGATCTTCTGGTGTGTTGTAAGATTACACATAAGGCTAAAGGTTTTTCCACACTGAGAACAATGATGTGGCTTTTCTCCAGTATGGATCCTCTGATGTGTCTTGAGATGAGACATTCGGCTAAAGGTTTTTCCACACAGAGAACACTGATGTGGCTTTTCTCCAGTATGGATCTTCTGGTGTTTTTTAAGATTACACATAAGGCTAAAGGTTTTTCCACACAGAGAACACTGATGTGGCTTTTCTCCAGTATGGATTTTCTGGTGTTTTTTAAGATTACCCATTTGTTGAAAAGCCTTTCCACACTGAGAACAATGATAAGGCCTTTCCCCGGTATGGATCCTCTGGTGTATCATGAGATGAGACATTTGTCTAAAGGCCTTTCCACACTGAGAACACTGATGTGGCTTTTCTCCAGTATGGATCATCTGGTGTGTCTTGAGACTACACATTTGGCTAAAGGCCTTTCCACACTGAGAACACTGATGTGGCTTTTCTCCAGTATGTATCATCTGGTGTTTCTTGAGATCACACATTTGGACAAAGGCCTTTCCACACTGAGAACACTGATGTGGCTTTTCTCCAGTATGGATCTTCTGGTGTGTCTTGAGATCACACATTTGTTTAAAAGCCTTTCCACACTGAGAACGCTGATGTGGCTTTGCCCCAGTATGGATCCCCTGGTGTATCTTGAGATGAGACATTTGTCTAAAGGCCTTTCCACACTGAGAACACTGATGTGGCTTTTCCCCAGTATGGATCCTCTGATGTGTCCTAAGTTGAGACATGTGGCTAAAGGTCTTTTCACACTGAGAACACTGATAAGGCCTTTCCCCAGTATGGATCCTCTGGGGTTCCTTGAGGCTAGATATATAATTAATGGTCTCTCCACATTGAGAACACTGAACTGGCTTTTCTCCAGTATGTTTCATCATACGTACGGTTAGGTGTGATTGATTTGACTGATTGTGACATCTGTCTTTGTTTCTTTTTTCCTCAGTGTTCCCTTTCATATTAGATTGGATCCTTTGAATGTCTCCTGTAAGATTATAAAAAAAAGTTCAGCAATATTTTCTCTCTTCTCCTCTATCTGGGATGATTCTACAATACAATACATACGATACATATTTTTGATTTTTGTTTTGTCAGACACTTTCTCTCTTTTGAATGTAACAGACTGCAGATATTATCCCATAAGTAAGGTATTCCCACAGTATCTCTGTTCTCTGAAGAGGTCTCACATTCATTGTGAAGCACAAGTTAGCCAAGTTTCTCTAAAATGTAAGTAGTGTAACTATACATAACACATAACGACGAACAAGCAACTTACCTGTAGGAGAAGAGGCATAGTGACCATATTCACTTAAATCAAATTCTTCTTCATCTGTAATTTCCATTGGTGAATTCTTTTCTTCTTTCATGGTTGGTGACGTGTACATTTCAGTCTTGATTTCACATTCCATTCCAGGCTTTTCTTCCACTGTCTGAATTGCAGACAAATACTCTTGTAGGAAATCATCAAATTCTTCTTCTTTTATCTCCTTCTTCACTGACATGAGCGGTTGTGATGGTTCGGTAAATCCAGACATTTCTGACTTTAGTTCTGTTTGGAAACAGAAACTCTGTCAAACTATCCTTCAATGCAACGATATGGTGAAAATCTGCAAAGAAAGAACTACAATATAGTTGTATTGCTGGTGAATTACAAATACTGTATAGTTCCAGAGCAGCCCGGTGCCATTTATCTGACTCTGTGGTGTTAATATAGTGCTTCTTCTGTCTGACCTATTAGCTTCCTGGATTCAAACCTAGCCAATCAGCTGTAGGAGATTTTAGAATTCAAACTAGCATGACAAAGGGTTATGGGCAGGTCTCTGAGCACCGTTTACACATCTGATGGTCCTCGGGTGGGCATGGCCATAACTCAACCTGCTGAGACAACACAAAGGAGTGTAGTAGGGGGGTGGGGTGGATGTGTGAACTGAACGGTGATGGAGATAATGTACCTTCCTTCAAGGATGTAACACATAACAAATACAATTTACATGAATAAAAAAGGCTTTCTCTTTGGCAGTACTCCAACTAAACCTTGCCTGTACATCTATTGTGACTAACATAGAAATAGTTTATTTACTCACAATTCTCTCAGAGATGCTTGCTGACTTGTTCTTGTACTGCACCTTTAATCTTTATGTTCATACAATAGGAAAGAAACCTGGGGAAGAGGTTGTGGGTAAAAAGAGAAAGAGAGACGGTTACCATAGATTTGCCTTTTTGCAATACAAATTAGTACACATATTTATTTTTGCTAATGTAAAGCATTAAAAGTTGTAGTCGGTGATTCTGACAAGAGGTTGATGATCAAATCACACTGGCACTGATTGTTTCCCATTTGCAGGGCCAAGACTTTACGAACACCGGAATTATTTTGAGGACACACTCTGAACAGACAGCTAGAAGACTGTGAGGAGCAAGTTGCTAGATTTGACCAAAATTGTACCTGAACCTTTAAGTTTCTTTTTCTTTCTGTGATTCAGTGATTTTCTTGACATGCACCTACAGGTCACTTTCACAGATACAAAGATCAAAGCACCTTGCACAGCTTTGTCACATTAGTCCATACTTTTTTCTGGTAATTGTTCAACAACAATTATTCCCAAAGTGCTTTGTACAATTTATGTTTTTGAATTTCCACACAGTCATAATGAATCAGTAGTATTCATGTAGAAGCAGAAGACAGAGAAGGAGTAGTGACCAAACAGAGATTTCAAAGAATGCTATTTTCAGGGTTGTAATACCAAAAAAAGAACTTGAGGCCCAAATACTGGGGAGTTTGTGCTAATGCCAATCTAGTCACATCCACAACATATTGGGTAATTTATCCAGATGTCATAAAAGAGGTTGTAAGAAAAAGGGAAGTTTCTTTTGTGGTTGATGCAGCAATCTGTATACATTCCAGTACAGTAACGAAGCACGTGGAACATACTCCAGATTCAGTGGTGCATATCTGAACAACAAGCATCTTATCTAGCCATATATACGGTTTAAGACACCTCCCAGGTTTTTAATGTAAATGAGCTAGGCTTCTAATTCAAACAGGTCTGGCAATCTTTTGTTGTTCTGTATGATAATCAGGTTTCTCTGACCTACTGCCTAAGATGGTTCTCAAATGGCCTATCCCATTGCCATACTATGATTAATTGCTCACAGCTCAGTTTGCTTCCTGACCCCAGGTGTCTGAGCAAATCCAGTGTGGGGACTTTTCCTTTGTTACCATGAACATTACCATTTTGGATAGCAGCTGCTTAATCATGAACTCACAGGATTTATTGTAATTTTTTACAAGGTGTTGCAGCTGCTTGATCATGAATCTCATGTTCACTCACATGATATACTGTAATTAGTTACAAGGTGTTGAGAAGAAGGCCACTGCTATGTCATATGGAACACCTACTTACTTACGTACCTGCATCCCCTTTTCAGTGCAATATTTTTCATGTCCATTGGGTATTACTGAGCCATTCACAAACACTGACAAGTAACTGGAAGAAAATCAGTTTGAGAAGAGTTTTCTAATTGATGTTGTGCTGTACAGAACTCGAACACAGAGAACCACTTTAACCCCTTTTGATTGAGTCTTCTTTAAGAAGATAGCCATTCATCATGAAACTAGCCAATAAGAAACTAGTGACTGTACTGTACTGTTTGTCAGCTCTGTCACACATAACTTTATGTCATTTTGGTTATACAAAGGAAAATATGTTCAATTCCTTGTGCTATTGGTTGGGGAATTCCCACAGTGGCTAATCCTCTCACTATCAGATGCAAGTACTCATAGCCAACAACCTAACCAATGTAACAACTGCCCAACTATAGATACAACAACGCACGACTGGCTGGAGACAGCCAGAACAGCTGCATGTTGTACCCAGGATCCTTAAGGCCCTCCTTCATAGTAAAACAGGCCCAGTCTGTAGCCCACAAGTCCTAAACACAACAACATGATTGCCCAACCATACAACCTGAGCAACAGGATACTACAACATCAACAAAGCTACCTTTGTGAGCATTTCACTGGGGTTTTCAAGCAGGCACCTTCCTTCATCAGTGTTTTGTTGAATTAGGCCCACAGTGCCTCCAGAAGGCTCAACAGTGGTGTCTGGCATCCCAGAGCCACCCACTACATTCTCATGATGGGTTAGAATGTATGCCGCTAACAGAGACAACAAACAGATACACCTCAAAATGGACCTTGATAAGATTTCACGTATCTCAGTTTTAGTTCAGTTTAATTCATGACCCCAAGTAGTCTGTGCGCGTCTCAGTCACAACCATCTGGCTCGCTTTTTCAGGAGCCTTAGGCAACTCCTTTAAAGCTCCTTTGAGTGACCTTCCTCGAAAACTTAAATCCAACAGAAGTGATTTGGTTGATTTAGCTACAAATCCTCGAACACCCATCTCCACTGGTCTTGTGTGTGTGTTACGAATGGTGGGTGTTGTGCAGGACTCAATCGCACGACTCAGCACAGGGGTAGATTCAGAAGAATAAACGTTTACTAGCAGGGTTCGGTACACAGGTAGGCAGTCCAAAAGTAGGCAAACAAATCCAAACAGGGAATAGGCAGGAGAATAGTTGTAGGGCAGGCAGAGGTCAGAAGCACGAGTAATCACTTGAACAAGGCGGAAGCGCTAAACGCTAGGAACACACAAGGAGCAGTGGAAAAACAAGGAACATACCATGAAACACAATCTACGACGACACAACCAGGAACAAGAAAACAAGGACTATGTATACACCCAGGCAACAGATAACGAGGGACAGGTGAGAACAATCAAGGCGGGGCAGACAAAGACACAGGTGGACTAAACAAGGGGAACCAACAGGACACAGGTGAAACCAATGATACACACAACCCGGGAGATTGGGAACAGGTGAGGGGTGGAGACACGGACAACAACAAGAGGGCACATGGCACAGACAAACAAACACAGGGAAAGCACATGGCGGGAACAAGGAAGCACGAGGACTAGACACGGGAACAAACATGCGACCACACAAGGGAGACAAACACAGAAATTAGACACGGACAGAACACAGACCTTACAGTACCCCCCCTCTAAGGGCCGGATTCCAGACGGCCCTAAACACAAACAGATCAAATCCACCTAGGGTGGGTGGAGGGGGTCCAGAGCAAGGCAGGCGGGCAGACCGGACCAGACAGCCCAAAAACACACAAACAGATCAAATCCACCTAGGGTGGGTGGAGGGGGTCCAGAGCAAGGCAGGCGGGCAGGCCGGGCCAGACAGAAGGCTGGAAAGAAGGGTCTGGTGGCTGACCGGGTGGACGGCCAAGCAAGGGCAGAATGTCTGGTGGCTGGCCGTGTGGGTGGCCAAACAGGGGCAGAGTCTTTGGCGGCCGACCGGGTGGATGGCCAAACAGAGGCAGAGTCTTTGACGACCGACCGGGTGGATGGCCAAACAGGGGCAGAGTCTTTGGCGACCGGCCAAACAGACCAACAATAAACACAACAACAACCCTAACAACAAATAGATGCCAGCGATATCGATTGGTGTTTGGGGTTGCAGGGCCAGTGGCTGGGGTAGACGTGGCACCTGGACTCGCTGGTTCATTAGGGCTGGCGGCACCGAACCCTGGGTCTGCTGCAGCTGGGACAGGGAACCCAGGAACACTGGAGACAGGATCCGGAGCGCCTGGGGCCGGCGCAAGGACACCTTGGACAGGGACGCCGGAGACGCTCGGGACCGGGACGCCTGAGGCGCTCGGGACAGGGGAGCCTGGGACGCTCGGGACCGGGGCGCCTGAGACGCTCGGGACAGGGGAGCCTGGGACGCTCGGGACAGGGGAGCCTGGGACGCTCGGGACAGGGGCGCCTGGGGCGCTCGGGACAGGGGCGCTCGGGACAGGGGCGCTCGGGACAGGGGCGCCTGGGACGCTCGGGACAGGGGCGCCTGGGACGCTGGGGACAGGGGCGCCTGGGACGCTCGGGACAGGGGCGCCTGGGGCGCTCGGGACAGGGGCGCTCGGGACAGGGGCGCTCGGGACAGGGGCGCTCGGGACAGCAGAGCCCTCAGCAGCGACGCCATCAGAAGGTGCTGCTGGACCGGTCTCGGCAGAGGGTGCTGCTGGGCCTGCATCGGAAACGGATGCTGGAGGATCTTGGTTGGCAGCTGTGGCAGCAGGGTCCGGGTCAGCTGCGGGGTGTGGGTCGGCAGCGGTAGCTGCGGGGTCCGGGTCGGCAGCGGTGGCTGCGGGGTCCGGGTCGGCAGCGGTGGCTGCGGGGTCCGGGTCGGCAGCGCTGGCTGTAGGGTATGCACAAGCTGGGTGAGCGTCGGCTGGGTCTGCTGGGTCAGCGACGGCTGGGTCTGCAGGGTGAGCGACGGCTCGGTCTGCAGGGTCAGCGACGGCTCGGTCTGCAGGGAGAGCGGCGGCTGGTTCTGCTGTGGCGTAGGCCTCAGTGGCGTCACCATCAGTAATTTCATCAGAGGCTGCTTCAAGGACAGCAGCGACAGAGGCTGCTTCGGGGTTGCTAGCAACAGAGGCTACGTCAGGGGCAGCAGTGGGTGCTTCGGGAGCGGCATCAGAGGCTGCTTCTGGGGTGGTAGCGACAGAGGCTACGTCGGGGGCGGTAGCGTCAGAGGCTGCTTCTGGGGTGGTAGCGATAGAGGCTATGTCGGGGGCGGCAGCGTCAGAGGCTGCTTCTGGGGCGGCAGCGTCAGAGGCTACGTCGGGGGCAGCAGTGGGTGCTTCGAGAGCGGTAGCGACGGAGGCTACGTCAGTGGCATCAAAGACTGCTTCTGGGGTGGTAGCGACAGAGGCTACGTCGGGGGCGGCAGCGTCAGAGGCTGCTTCGGGGGTGGCAGCATCAGAAGCTGCTTCGGGAGAGGCAGAGGCTGCTTTGGGAGTGGTAGCGACGGAGGCTACATCTGGGGCAGCAGAGACGACCTTGGAGGCGGCAGCGTCAGAGGCTGCTTCTGGGGCGGTAGCAACGCAGGCTACTTCAGGGGCGGCAGCGTCAGAGGCTGCTTCTGGGGCGGCAGCGTCAGAGGCTGCTTCGGGGGAGGCAGAGGCTGCTTTGGGAGTGGTAGCGACGGAGGCTACATCTGGGGCAGCAGCGACGACCTCGGAGGCGGCAGCGTCAGAGGCTGCTTCTGGGGCGGTAGCAACGGAGGCTACTTCAGGGGCGGCAGCGTCAGAGGCTGCTTCTGGGGCGGCAGCGTCAGAGGCTGCTTCGGGGGAGGCAGAGGCTGCTTTGGGAGTGGTAGCGACGGAGGCTACCTCTGGGGCAGCAGAGACGACCTCGGAGGCGGCTGCTTCGAGGGTGGCAGAGGCTGCATCGATGGCAGCAGAAGCTGCATCGAGCAAGGCAGCGCCAGAGGCTTCTTTGGGTGTGACAGAAAATCTTTCCAATGCTGCAAAGGCAGCTTCGAGGGCGGCGGAGATTGCTTCAAGGGTGGAAGCTCCAAAGGCTGCGTTGACGGCGTCAGAGACCGCTCTGATGGTGGCATTGGTAGAGGCTGCTTCGAGGTTGACAGCGTCAGAAGCTCTTCCTAGGGCGGCTGCGGCTGTCCTGAAGGCGGGAGGCAGGAGACGTGGAGTCGGAGCTGAAGCCAGAGCAGTATTGGTGAGTGAAGCTGAAACCCTGGAGCCGGAATCCAGGCGGCATGGAACCGGAGCTGGAGAGGGAGGTGCAGCGAGGGAATCCCAACGATCCAGGAGCTGCTCGAATTGTCCCAACAGCAGGTTCAGGAACTTCAGGGAACTTCTCCCTTGCTCCTCTATTTCCCTTGTCACGAGGCAGAGAGAGGAGGCTTGTTTGCTCAAACTGCATCTGAGCACTGAGTCTGAGTCGGCTGAGTCCATCCTTGGTGTCTTCGTACTGTTACGAATGGTGGGTGTTGTGCAGGACTCAATCGCACGACTCAGCACAGGGGTAGATTCAGAAGAATAAACGTTTACTAGCAGGGTTCGGTACACAGGTAGGCAGTCCAAAAGTAGGCAAACAAATCCAAACAGGGAATAGGCAGGAGAATAGTTGTAGGGCAGGCAGAGGTCAGAAGCACGAGTAATCACTTGAACAAGGCGGAAGCGCTAAACGCTAGGAACACACAAGGAGCAGTGGAAAAACAAGGAACATACCATGAAACACAATCTACGACGACACAACCAGGAACAAGAAAACAAGGACTATATATACACCCAGGCAACAGATAACGAGGGACAGGTGAGAACAATCAAGGCGGGGCAGACAAAGACACAGGTGGACTAAACAAGGGGAACCAACAGGACACAGGTGAAACCAATGATACACACAACCCGGGAGATTGGGAACAGGTGAGGGGTGGAGACACGGACAACAACAAGAGGGCACATGGCACAGACAAACAAACACAGGGAAAGCACATGGCGGGAACAAGGAAGCACGAGGACTAGACACGGGAACAAACATGCGACCACACAAGGGAGACAAACACAGAAATTAGACACGGACAGAACACAGACCTTACAGTGTGATGCCCAACCTCGTTGTCTTGGTTTCGCTACCACTTCCGCATACCTTAGCTTCTTGCTTTCAAATACTTTCTCAATCGCATCTTCAAAGAGAATTCTTAACTCAATAATGGAAACAATGTACAAGTACTTACACTTAGAATATAACACCATGTCTAGGTCTCATAGATGTCACAACAATACATTGTGGAACATGACGTTGTCTACTGACACCCACCAGTAATCTCCAGTCCCACATGGACAAATACTGATGAAGGTCCTTACAATTTTAAGTTTTAAATCAGTCTAGTGTGTTAAAGGAAAAACATGTGCCTTCATACGAGTGAAAAGTCAAACAGACAGCACTTCAATCTCAACAGTTTTACAAACCGCTGAGACCCAGCAACTCCAGTTTGGGCATTTGTTCAGCTGTGTTGATGTGTCATGCAAGATGTGTTGAAATGGAGGGACACAGACCTGAGACATTATTCACTCCACTGATCCTCTACTCTGCTTCTCTTCTCTACCATTACTCTAGAATCTAGTATGGCAACAAATCTCTTCACCTGTTCACTTTTAAGAGATACTGTCTATTTTGGCTACAGGCCAACAGCTCCAGGGAAGTGTAGAAAGATAACTGGCTACACACAGTCAAGCACTGCCCTTGAGGGGACCCTGGAAAGTGCTAACGAGCTGAACCAGTTTTTCAACAGGTTTGACCTCCCAACCCCCTTGAGCTCAGCAAGGCAGACTGGGTCCCCTCTCATCACCTCCACCAGTGCCCCCATTCACACCTCGCCTCCCGCCTCCCCCAGCCCCCGACCCCACTCATCACCACCAGTGCCCCCACTTACACCATGTCTCCCCCCACCCCCCCACCCCAGGAGGCAGCAGCATGCCACCCCACACACACCTCCCCCAGATCACAGCCCCAGCACGACTTCTACACCTGGACTGTACATATGTACATAGTTATATTTATTTACGGATAGGCTGTCCAACCAACCCAAGAAACCTCAGGGTCATTATTGATGACCAACTGACTTTCACGGACCACATCGCCTCTGTCTCCAGGTCCTGCCGCTTTGCGCTATTCAACGTCCGCAAAATCAGGCCGTACCTAACCCAGTACACCACCCAGCTGCTGGTGCAAACCTTGGTGAGTTCCCGCCTTGATTACTGCAACGCCCTCCTAACGGGTCTGGCGGCTTGCGTGGTGAAACCACTACAAATGATCCAGAATGCGGCAGCGCGTTTGGTGTTCAACCAACTGAAAAGGGCACACGTCACCCTGCTACTCATTGAGCTCCACTGGCTGCCTGTAGCTGCTCGCATTAAGTTCAAGTCACTTATGCTTGCCTACAGAGTTATTACTGGCTCTGCTCCCACCTACCTAAATGCTCTTGTAAGGGCAAATGTTACACCTAGGATGCTGCGCTCTTCTAGTGAGCGTCGTTTGGTACTGCCGTCTGTGCAAGTACGGCAGTCTAGACTATTCTCATTTGTAGTTCCACGTTGGTGGAATGAACTGCCTAGCACTACCAGAGTAGGGGCATCCCTCTCTACCTTTAAGAAGCTTTTGAAGACCCAACTCTTCAGAGAGCACCTCCCGTCCTAACTGGCACTTCGACTAGTGTTAACTTGCAATTACAGCAGTTACATTCCTGCACTTCTTTTTCTTTTCCATTTCGTTTTTTATATTTCTTATGTAAAGTAGTATTTATTGTAACACCAGGTTCTATTGCTCGTAGCTTGTTCTCTCCCTTGTACGTCGCTTTGGACAAAAGCGTCTGCTAAATGTAAATGTAAATGTAAATGCAAATGCAATCACTCAGAGAACCAGCGCAGATATGTAGGGCCAGTGTTTTACTTATCTTATTTATATTTATTTTTATTTATATTTTGTATTCCTATTACATTGTAACCCACTCTTACCTGTAACTCTCCTTGCTGCTATTACACCTGCATTTCCCTACAGGGATTAATAAAGGTTTATCTTATCTTATCTGTATCTTATTTTATGGAGCCTACATTGAAAGTATGGCAACAAATCTCTTCACCTGCTCACTTTTATGAGATACTGCCTATTTTGTAGATTCAATGAAACCGAATAATTAAACAGTGCTTCATCTCTCTACCACAGTTGTAGTTCACATAAAGTTCATTGTTTACTTACGAAATGCTTGAATTGGCACAAGCTAAACATTAAAACCTGTTTCATGTAGAAAACCCATGAATGTATCAGATAAAAACAACACGGGATAGATAAGACATTTTTATTCCCACTCAGTTTTCCATAACAATTAAGTAACAGGGTGTTGTGTATTCCCACCATACTCTATTGAACAGGTTGGTACGGAGTGTGAATCTCCGCAAGACGTGTAAAACATGCAAGGTCTCATGCCAGTTAACCTAGCTATGGGGAGTCCTGGCCATCTCTGTCTTAGTGCCCCATTATAACAGTTGGCCGGTGCCTGGGTGTGTTAATATACACTAATTAGCTGCGGAGTCAAATGTGTGTGTTTGGGGGCCAAGCAGTGAAGTTGCACAGGCACACAGAAGGTTTCCATTATTTATTAATTATCATTAGCCTATCATTTATTTTTAGCATCAAATTACTGACAATTGTCAGGGCCGGGCTCGGTAAACGAACTCTGGCCGCTGGTTCTCTGGTCCAGAGAGAAGCTCACTGAGCTAATGAAGGAAGTAGGACCCAAATGCAAGATGCTTGCAGGAATTGTTGTCTTTAATTACTTCTCCAAAACAGGGAAAACACAAAAAGGAATAATCCAAACGCTCAGAAGACAGTCAAAAACAGATAATCAAAAACAGAGAAGTTGATTTTAACAAGACTAGGAAAAATAAAAGATTTACAAAGACTGTGACTAGACTGTGAAACTGGAACTAGCAAACGTGATTAACCTAAGAGCCTTGAGAGACCTGAGACTTGAAACACGAAACATGAAAGCTAGAACCCAGTACTGACCAGAACACAAACGAGTAAGTCACCGAAAAGAACACAAAAAACCACCAGGTATAAATACAACACTTAATGGGTCATGTGACCAATTAACTAACAAACAGACAGTTGGCAACAATGAAAGGAAAACCGACACAGAAAGTCAACAAAAGCACATGTACAAACATAACAAACACTGGAAGCACATGTACACACACAACCACACCACAGCCTCTCTAGTTGGCGGCCTCCAGAGGCCCGGAGGTCCCAACTTGTGACACAGAGGTTCCAAATCGTGACAACAATAACACGTATGAAATTGTTTCTTTTTAGGAGGCTAAACTAGAAGGAAACATGACAATTCTCTTAAAACAAAAATATATTTTTAATAACGAAGACCCAGGGAAGATAAAGAAATTAATTTGGTAACTAGCTTTAGTAGTTATTTTCCTGCCAGCTACAACCCACACATAACATGGCAGCAAGATTAAGAACTACAATCCCTATGAGGAGTAGCCACAATGTTATCACAAAAGGTTCGAATACAAACCTTTCCCTTTATCACTTGGGAGACCAAGGCCTGCTAGATTCTTTTAGGAAGTTTGACATGCCTAAATGCTTTTGTATATTTGTATATATCACTAAAAACACAGATGCAAAAGTGGCATATATGATTATGTTCTAGAAGACCTCAGCAATAATAACATGAGGGAATGTAGTACAATATTTTTTTATTTAATTCAAATGTAAACATACCCTTACAAAAACCTACTTTTACCCTAAGGGTAAACTGGTGTTGAACATCAACCTTAAAATGTTCTGCTTCTGTGGCTAACAAAAGCATCTACATTAATGAACCAAAGATCTGATATTTGTGTGTATGGTCAGAAAAAAACCAGCATGGTTTGTCTACTGTATATTTCCTGATGTGTCTTGAGATTTATTCTACGCTTAAAGCATAAAGATTTTTGCATTGTTTCACCCAGGAGGAATGATCATTTTTCTTCTCTTTTTATTTTTGTAAACCCAGAGCAAATGTCTTTTATTCTTGAGAAGTAGGTTTCCCTTATGTTGTTATACTTATTACATTCTGTCAGGAAAAGTAACTCATACCCTGTTACTACAGTGAGGGCAGAGTCTGTATTTTTGAGGTAGCCATGTTTGTCTGTAGCCATGTTTGTCTACCCTTTTTAATGACAATGCTATGTTCCCTCCCCGTCCTCTTTCTTTCTTCCCCCATCTCTGACCCTCAACACTCATCTTTGAGCTGTAGATAATCTTCATATGAGGCGCTGTTTAGGCCATATATCTAGAAAGCTTGCACAAACACTACTGCTGCTTGTCGAAAACCAAAATCCAACAGAAGTGTTTTGGTTGATTTAGCTACAAAGCCTCTAACACCCATCTCCACTGGTCTTGTGTGTGATGCCCAACCTCGTTGCCTTGGTTTCGCTACCAGTTCCGCATACTTTAGCTTCTTCCTTTCAAATGTTCCCCTAATCACATCTTCAAAGGGAATTCTTAACTCAGTAAAGTAAACAATGTACAAGTACTTACACTTAGAATACAACACCATGTCTAGGTCTCAATGAAGTCACAACAATACATTGTGGAATATGACGTTGTCTACTGACACCCACCAGTAATCTCCAGTCCCACATGGACAAATACTGATGAAGGTCCTTACAATTTTAAGTTTTAAATCAGTCTAGTGTGTTAAAGGAAATACATGTGTCTTCATAATAGTGAAAAGTCAAACAGACAGCACTTCAATCTCAGTTTTACAAACCGCTGAGACCCAGCAACTCCAGTTTGGGCATTTGTTCAGCTGTGTTGATGTGTCATGCAAGATGTGTTGAAATGGAGGGACACAGACCTGAGAAATGATTCACTCCTTCACTGATCCTCTACTCTACCATTACTCTAGAATCTAGTATGGCAACCAATCTCTTCACCTGTTCACTTTTAAGAGATACTGTCTATTTTGGCTACAGGCCAACAGCTCCATGGAAGTGTAGAAAGACAACTGGCTACACACAGTCAAGCACTGCCCTTGAGGGGACCCTGGAAAGTGCTAACGAGCTGAACCAGTTTTTCAACAGGTTTGACCTCCCAACCCCAATGAGCTCAGCAGGGCAGACTGGGTCCCCACTCATCAACTCCACCAGTGCCCCCATTCACACCTAGTACGGCAATCTAGACTATTGTCATTCGTAGTTCCACGTTGGTGGAACAAGCTGCCTAGCACTACCAGAGCAGGGCCGTCCCTCTCTACCTTCAAGAAGCTCTTGAAGACCCAATTCTTCAGTTCCTAAATTGCACTTCTACTAGTACTTAACTTTAATATCATAATTGTCATTAGCCTATTATTATTTTTGGCATCAAATTACTGACAATAAGAAAATAAATTGTTGTTTTTAGGAGGCTAAATTAGAAAAAGGAAACATGAAAATTCTTTCAGAAAAAAAAAACATCTTTTTATTAATGAGGACCCAGGAAAGATACAGAAATTTACTTGGTAACTAGATTTTGTAGTTATTTTCCTGCCAGCTACAACCCGCACATAACATGGCAGCAAGCTAAAGAACTACAATCCCTATGAAGAGTAGTCACAAAAAGGTTGGAATTCAAACCTGTACCTTTAACACTTGGGAGACCAAGTCCTGTTAGACTCTTTTAGGAAGTCTGATATGAATCACTGCTTTTATATATTTCACCTCACTAAAAACATAGATTCAAAAGTGGCATATATGATTATGTTCTAGAAGACCTCAACAATAATAACATTAGAGTAAAAGGAATGTAGTAAAATAAAATTGTATTTAAATCAAATGTAAAATCACCCTTACGAAAACCTTCATTCAGAGGTGCTCAGAATTTGTACAAAAAAAACATTGTAAAGATTTCAGACCGAGACTTTTGAACTATGAACCTTGTAAACATAGGTGTTGGCTATACATATATGAGTTTAGCATTCAGAAAGTGTGTGTGGTTTCACTACTACATATTTATAATTTCAGATTGCCCTGTGCCTCTCCAAACTTGTGTCCCTACAAATGCATATTGATGAGTTAGGTGTAAACAGACCTGGGACACCTCAGACAAAGACAATGGCCATTATGTAATGGCCCTGGAATGTCTTTGTGGCCCACTACCCCCACAGGTTTTCTCGCCACACCATGTCCCAATAGAGATCACTGAATCACCATGCCCTTATCATATGAATAGCTGTCATTTGCTAATGGGTGAGTCCTTGGGAGCAGAAACCTCACTCAGAGAGTGAAATGTGCATGCTTAGACACTGTGTGCTTAATAGTGTTTTTGATATTATTATACTAAAGGAAAAATAAATTAAGTAATAAATCACCAAGGGAAAAAAATTACAAATGAAAATGACATACCTTTCAGTAAAAAAATAATTTCACCCAGGAGGAATGATCATTTTTCTTCTCTTTTTATTTTTGTAAACCAAGAGCAAATGTCTTCTGTTCTTGAAAAGTCGTTTCCCCTGATGTAGTTGTATTTATTACATTCTTGTCAGGAAAAGTAACTCATACTCCACTACCCCATTACTACAGTGAGGGCAGAGTCTGTTTTTCTCGAGGTAGCCATTTTTGTCTGTGTATACCCTTTTTAATGACAATGATATGTTCCCTCCCCCGTCCTCTTTCTTTCTTCCCCCATCTCTGACCCTCAACACTCATCTTTGAGGTGTAGATAATCTTCATATGAGGCTCTGTTTAGGCCATATATCTAGAAAGCTTGCACAAACACTACTGCTGCTTGTCGATTATATATTTTACACCCCCTCGCCGCACCCCCACATACACATACTTGAAAAAAACACTCACTTTTAATTTTTTTTTATTGAATTCATGTTTCAATCTTTACCCTAACAAATGTTTCAAATGTGAAGGAATAAACTTTTATCATGTACATCACATGTTGTTTTAAAACTCATCTAATCAAAAATATTTCAATAAGTGATACTCAATCAGGTATTAGCAGGGCAGCACATCGTTTGAATGGATCCTCTGGTGACTCTTGAGATTAGACATTTGGTTAAAGGCCTTTCCACACTGAGAACACTGATATGGCTTTTCTCCAGTATGGATCTTCTGGTGTTTCTTGAGACTACACATTCGGCTAAAGGTTTTTCCACACTGAGAACACTGATGTGGCTTTTCTCCAGTATGGATCTTCTGGTGTGTTGTAAGATTACACATAAGGCTAAAGGTTTTTCCACACTGAGAACAATGATGTGGCTTTTCTCCAGTATGGATCCTCTGATGTGTCTTGAGATGAGACATTCGGCTAAAGGTTTTTCCACACAGAGAACACTGATGTGGCTTTTCTCCAGTATGGATCTTCTGGTGTTTTTTAAGATTACACATAAGGCTAAAGGTTTTTCCACACAGAGAACACTGATGTGGCTTTTCTCCAGTATGGATTTTCTGGTGTTTTTTAAGATTACCCATTTGTTGAAAAGCCTTTCCACACTGAGAACAATGATAAGGCCTTTCCCCGGTATGGATCCTCTGGTGTATCATGAGATGAGACATTTGTCTAAAGGCCTTTCCACACTGAGAACACTGATGTGGCTTTTCTCCAGTATGGATCATCTGGTGTGTCTTGAGACTACACATTTGGCTAAAGGCCTTTCCACACTGAGAACACTGATGTGGCTTTTCTCCAGTATGTATCATCTGGTGTTTCTTGAGATCACACATTTGGACAAAGGCCTTTCCACACTGAGAACACTGATGTGGCTTTTCTCCAGTATGGATCTTCTGGTGTGTCTTGAGATCACACATTTGTTTAAAAGCCTTTCCACACTGAGAACGCTGATGTGGCTTTGCCCCAGTATGGATCCCCTGGTGTATTTTGAGATGAGACATTTGTCTAAAGGCCTTTCCACACTGAGAACACTGATGTGGCTTTTCCCCAGTATGGATCCTCTGATGTGTCCTAAGTTGAGACATGTGGCTAAAGGTCTTTTCACACTGAGAACACTGATAAGGCCTTTCCCCAGTATGGATCCTCTGGGGTTCCTTGAGGCTAGATATATAATTAATGGTCTCTCCACATTGAGAACACTGAACTGGCTTTTCTCCAGTATGTTTCATCATACGTACGGTTAGGTGTGATTGATTTGACTGATTGTGACATCTGTCTTTGTTTCTTTTTTCCTCAGTGTTCCCTTTCATATTAGATTGGATCCTTTGAATGTCTCCTGTAAGATTATAAAAAAAAGTTCAGCAATATTTTCTCTCTTCTCCTCTATCTGGGATGATTCTACAATACAATACATACGATACATATTTTTGATTTTTGTTTTGTCAGACACTTTCTCTCTTTTGAATGTAACAGACTGCAGATATTATCCCATAAGTAAGGTATTCCCACAGTATCTCTGTTCTCTGAAGAGGTCTCACATTCATTGTGAAGCACAAGTTAGCCAAGTTTCTCTAAAATGTAAGTAGTGTAACTATACATAACACATAACGACGAACAAGCAACTTACCTGTAGGAGAAGAGGCATAGTGACCATATTCACTTAAATCAAATTCTTCTTCATCTGTAATTTCCATTGGTGAATTCTTTTCTTCTTTCATGGTTGGTGACGTGTACATTTCAGTCTTGATTTCAAAGTCCATTCCAGGCTTTTCTTCCACTGTCTGAATTGCAGACAAATACTCTTGTAGGAAATCATCAAATTCTTCTTCTTTTATCTCCTTCTTCACTGACATGAGCGGTTGTGATGGTTCGGTAAATCCAGACATTTCTGACTTTAGTTCTGTTTGGAAACAGAAACTCTGTCAAACTATCCTTCAATGCAACGATATGGTGAAAATCTGCAAAGAAAGAACTACAATATAGTTGTATTGCTGGTGAATTACAAATACTGTATAGTTCCAGAGCAGCCCGGTGCCATTTATCTGACTCTGTGGTGTTAATATAGTGCTTCTTCTGTCTGACCTATTAGCTTCCTGGATTCAAACCTAGCCAATCAGCTGTAGGAGATTTTAGAATTCAAACTAGCATGACAAAGGGTTATGGGCAGGTCTCTGAGCACCGTTTACACATCTGATGGTCCTCAGGTGGGCATGGCCATAACTCAACCTGCTGAGACTACACAAAGGAGTGTAGTAGGGGGGTGGGGTGGATGTGTGAACTGAACGGTGATGGAGATAATGTACCTTCCTTCAAGGATGTAACACATAACAAATACAATTTACATGAATAAAAAAGGCTTTCTCTTTGGCAGTACTCCAACTAAACCTTGCCTGTACATCTATTGTGACTAACATAGAAATAGTTTATTTACTCACAATTCTCTCAGAGATGCTTGCTGACTTGTTCTTGTACTGCACCTTTAATCTTTATGTTCATACAATAGGAAAGAAACCTGGGGAAGAGGTTGCGGGTAGAAAGAGAGACGGTTACCATAGATTTGCCTTTTTGCAATACAAATTAGTACACATATTTATTTTTGCTAATGTAAAGCATTAAAAGTTGTAGTCGGTGATTCTGACAAGAGGTTGATGATCAAATCACACTGGCACTGATTGTTTCCCATTTGCAGGGCCAAGACTTTACGAACACCGGAATTATTTTGAGGACACACTCTGAACAGACAGCTAGAAGACTGTGAGGAGCAAGTTGCTAGATTTGACCAAAATTGTACCTGAACCTTTAAGTTTCTTTTTCTTTCTGTGATTCAGTGATTTTCTTGACATGCACCTACAGGTCACTTTCACAGATACAAAGATCAAAGCACCTTGCACAGCTTTGTCACATTAGTCCATACTTTTTTCTGGTAATTGTTCAACAACAATTATTCCCAAAGTGCTTTGTACAATTTATGTTTTTGAATTTCCACACAGTCATAATGAATCAGTAGTATCCATGTAGAAGCAGAAGACAGAGAAGGAGTAGTGACCAAACAGAGATTTCAAAGAATGCTATTTTCAGGGTTGTAATACCAAAAAAAGAACTTGAGGCCCAAATACTGGGGAGTTTGTGCTAATGCCAATCTAGTCACATCCACAACATATTGGGTAATTTATCCAGATGTCATAAAAGAGGTTGTAAGAAAAAGGGAAGTTTATTTTGTGGTTGATGCAGCAATCTGTATACATTCCAGTACAGTAACGAAGCACGTGGAACATACTCCAGATTCAGTGGTGCATATCTGAACAACAAGCATCTTATCTAGCCATATATACGGTTTAAGACACCTCCCAGGTTTTTAATGTAAATGAGCTAGGCTTCTAATTCAAACAGGTCTGGCAACCTTTTGTTGTTCTGTATGATGATCAGGTTTCTCTGACCTACTGCCTAAGATGGTTCTCAAATGGCCTATCCCATTGCCATACTATGATTAATTGCTCACAGCTCAGTTTGCTTCCTGACCCCAGGTGTCTGAGAAAATCCAGTGTGGGGACTTTTCCTTTGTTACCATGAACATTACCATTTTGGATAGCAGCTGCTTAATCATGAACTTGCAGGATTTATTGTAATTTTTTACAAGGTGTTGCAGCTGCTTGATCATGAATCTCATGTTCACTCACATGATATACTGTAATTAGTTACAAGGTGTTGAAAAGAATGCCACTGCTATGTCATATGGAACACTTACTTACTTACGTACCTGCATCCCCTTTTCAGTGCAATATTTTTCATGTCCATTGGGTATTACTGAGCCATTCACAAACACTGACAAGTAACTGGAAGAAAATCAGTTTCAGAAGAGTTTTCTAATTGAACCACTTTAACCCCTTTTGATTGAGTCTTCTTTTAGAAGATAGCCATTCATCATGAAACTAGCCAATAAGAAACTAGTGACTGTACTGTACTGTTTGTCAGCTCTGTCACACATAACTTAATGTCATTTTGGTTATACAAAGGAAAATATGTTCAATTCCTTGTGCTATTGGTTGGGGAATTCCCACAGTGGCTAATCCTCTCACTATCAGATGCAAGTACTCATAGCCAACAACCTGACCAATATAACAACTTCCCAACTATAGATACAAGTACGCAAAACTGGTTGGAGACAGCCAGAACAGCTGCATGTTGTACCCAGGATCCTTAAGGCCCTCCTTCATAGTAAAACAGGCCCAGTCTGTAGCCCACAAGTCCTAAACACAACAACATGATTGCCCAACCATACAACCTGAGCAACAGGATACTACAACATCAACAAAGCTACCTTTGTGAGCATTTCACTGGGGTTTTCAAGCAGGCACCTTCCTTCATCAGTGTTAGAAGGCTCAACAGTGGTGTCTGGCATCCCAGAGCCACCCACTTCATATTCATAATGGGTTAGAATACATGCCGCTAACAGAGACAACAAACAGATACACCTCAAAATGGACCTTGATAAGATTTCACGTATCTCAGTTTGATTCATGACCCCAAGTAGTCTGTGCGCGTCTCAGTCACAACCACTGGCTCACTTTTTCAGCAGCCTCAGTCAACTCCTTTAAAGCTCCTTTGAGTGACCTTCCTCGAAAACCAAAAAATCCAACAGAAGTGATTAGGTGGATTTAGCTACAAATCCTCTAACACGCATCTCCACTGGTCTTGTGTGTGATGCCCAACTTCGTTGTCGTGGTTTCGCTACCACTTCCGCATACCTTAGCTTCTTGCTTTCAAATACTTTCTCAATCGCATCTTCAAGGGGAGCTCTTAACTCAATAATGGAAACAATGTACACGTACTTACACTTAGAATATAACACCATGTCTAGGTCTCATAGATGTCACAACAATACATTGTGGAACATGACGTTGTCTACTGACACCCACCAGTAATCTCCAGTCCCACATGGACAAATACTGATGAAGGTCCTTACAATTTTAAGTTTTAAATCAGTCTAGTGTGTTAAAGGAAAAACATGTGCCTTCATACGAGTGAAAAGTCAAACAGACAGCACTTCAATCTCAACAGTTTTACAAACCGCTGAGACCCAGCAACTCCAGTTTGGGCATTTGTTCAGCTGTGTTGATGTGTCATGCAAGATGTGTTGAAATGGAGGGACACAGACCTGAGACATTATTCACTCCACTGATCCTCTACTCTGCTTCTCTTCTCTACCATTACTCTAGAATCTAGTATGGCAACAAATCTCTTCACCTGTTCACTTTTAAGAGATACTGTCTATTTTGGCTACAGGCCAACAGCTCCAGGGAAGTGTAGAAAGATAACTGGCTACACACAGTCAAGCACTGCCCTTGAGGGGACCCTGGAAAGTGCTAACGAGCTGAACCAGTTTTTCAACAGGTTTGACCTCCCAACCCCCTTGAGCTCAGCAAGGCAGACTGGTTCCCCTCTCATCACCTCCACCAGTGCCCCCATTCACACCTCGCCTCCCGCCTCCCCCAGCCCCCGACCCCAGAATTAGGTCCCCACTCATCATCACCAGTGCCCCACTCACACCATGTCTCCCCCCACCCCCCACCCCAGGAGGCAGCAGCATGCCACCCCACACACACCTCCCCCAGATCACAGCCCCAGCACGACTTCTACACCTGGACTGTACATATGTACATAGTTATATTTATTTACGGATAGGCTGTCCAACCAACCCAAGAAACCTCAGGGTCATTATTGATGACCAACTGACTTTCACGGACCACATCGCCTCTGTCTCCAGGTCCTGCCGCTTTGCGCTATTCAACGTCCGCAAAATCAGGCCGTACCTAACCCAGTACACCACCCAGCTGCTGGTGCAAACCTTGGTGAGTTCCCGCCTTGATTACTGCAACGCCCTCCTAACGGGTCTGCCGGCTTTCGTGGTAAAACCTCTACAAATGATCCAGAATGCGGCAGGGCGTCTGGTGTTCAACCAATCGAAAAGGGCACACGTCACCCCGCTAGTCATTGAGCTCCACTGGCTGCCTGTAGCTGCTCGCATTAAGTTCAAATCACTTATGCTTGCCTACAGAGTGATTACTGGCTCTGCTCCCACCTACCTAAATGCTCTTGTAAGGGCAAATGTTACACCCAGGATGCTGCGCTCTTCTAGTGAGCGTCGTTTGGCACTGCCTGTGCAAGTACGGCAGTCTAGACTATTCTCATTTGTAGTTCCACGTTGGTGGAATGAACTGCCTAGCACTACCAGAGTAGGGGCATCCCTCTCTACCTTTAAGAAGCTTTTGAAGACCCAACTCTTCAGAGAGCACCTCCCGTCTTAACTGGCACTTTGACTAGTGTTAACTTGCAATTACAGCAGTTACATTCCTGCACTTCTTTTTCTTTTCCATTTCGTTTTTTATATTTCTTATGTAAAGTAGTATTTATTGTAACACCAGGTTCTATTGCTCGTAGCTTGTTCTCTCCCTTGTACGTCGCTTTGGACAAAAGCGTCTGCTAAATGACTAAATGTAAATGTAAATGTAAATGCAATCACTCAGAGAACCAGCGCAGATATGTAGGGCCAGTGTTTTACTTATCTTATTTATATTTATTTTTATTTATATTTTGTATTCCTATTACATTGTAACCCACTCTTACCTGTAACTCTCCTTGCTGCTATTACACCTGCATTTCCCTACAGGGATTAATAAAGGTTTATCTTATCTTATAAGATAGGAGGACCCCCTCGAAAACGAGATGCTGCATCTCAAGGGGTTATCCTCCAAACAATACATTTCAAATTATCTGTATCTTATTTTATGGAGCCTACATTGAAAGTATGGCAACAAATCTCTTCACCTGCTCACTTTTATGAGATACTGCCTATTTTGTAGATTCAATGAAACCGAATAATTAAACAGTGCTTCATCTCTCTACCACAGTTGTAGTTCACATAAAGTTCATTGTTTACTTACGAAATGCTTGAATTGGCACAAGCTAAACATTAAAACCTGTTTCATGTAGAAAACCCATGAATGTATCAGGTAAAAACAACACGGGATAGATAAGACATTTTTATTCCCACTCAGTTTTCCATAACAATTAAGTAACAGGGTGTTGTGTATTCCCACCATACTCTATTGAACAGGTTGGTACGGAGTGCGAATCTCCGCAAGATGTGTAAAACATGCAAGGTCTCATGCCAGTTAACCTAGCTATGGGGAGTCCTGGCCATCTCTGTCTTAGTGCCCCATTATAACAGTTGGCAGTTGCCTGGGTGTGTTAATATACACTAATTAGCTGCTGAGTCAAATGTGTGTGTTTGGGGGCCAAGCAGTGAAGCGGTACAGGCACACAGAAGGTTTCCATTATTTATTAATTATCATTAGCCTATCATTTATTTTTAGCATCAAATTAGTGACAAATGTCAGGGCCGGGCTCGGGAAACGAACTCTGGCCGCTGGTTCTCTGGTCCAGAGAGAAGCTCACTGAGCTAATGAAGGAAGTAGGACCCAAATGCAAGATGCTTGCAGGAATTGTTGTCTTTAATTACTTCTCCAAAACAGGGAAAACACAAAAAGGAATAATCCAAACGCTCAGAAGACAGTCAAAAACAGATAATCAAAAACAGAGAAGTTGATTTTAACAAGACTAGGAAAAATAAAAGATTTACAAAGACTGTGACTAGACTGTGAAACTGGAACTAGCAAACGTGATTAACCTAAGAGCCTTGAGAGACCTGAGACTTGAAACACGAAACATGAAAGCTAGAACCCAGTACTGACCAGAACACAAACGAGTAAGTCACCGAAAAGAACACAAAAAACCACCAGGTATAAATACAACACTTAATGGGTCATGTGACCAATTAACTAACAAACAGACAGTTGGCAACAATGAAAGGAAAACCGACACAGAAAGTCAACAAAAGCACATGTACAAACATAACAAACACTGGAAGCACATGTACACACACAACCACACCACAGCCTCTCTAGTTGGCGGCCTCCAGAGGCCCGGAGGTCCCAACTTGTGACACAGAGGTTCCAAATCGTGACAACAATAACACGTATGAAATTGTTTCTTTTTAGGAGGCTAAACTAGAAGAAGGAAACATGACAATTCTCTCAAAACAAAAATATATTTTTAATAACGAAGACCCAGGAAAGATACAGAAATTAATTTGGTAACTAGCTTTAGTAGTTATTTTCCTGCCAGCTACAACCCACACATAACATGGCAGCAAGATTAAGAACTACAATCCCTATGAGGAGTAGCCACAATGTTATCACAAAAGGTTAGAATACAAACCTTTCCCTTTAACACTTGGGAGACCAAGGCCTGTTAGACTCTTTTAGGAAGTTTGACATGCCTAAATGCTTTTATATATTTGTATATATCACTAAAAACACAGATGCAAAAGTGGCATATATGATTATGTTCTAGAACATCGGTTCCCAAACTGGGGTACGTGTACCCCCAGGGGTACGCAAAGTGGTTCAGGGGGTACGCAGGGAGAAAATTTCCGCGATAACAGAAAACGGAAGGAATTCACAGAATGTACCGTTTGAAACAGAATTGCAACTTTCAGACGGAAACATCATTTTGTGCATCAAAATCGCCCAAATTCCCCCGTATTTTGTCCTGCAAGGCTGTATTTATTTCTTATAAACACAACAACGATCGCAACGATGAACAAGCATTAATTCGAAAACAAAACCACTGAGAAAATGTCACGTCTGTGCTGAACTCCGCTCCGGCCACGCCCCCCTATCCTATTCAACACAGACCTCCGTAGCCTGTCAAATGAATTAGTTCATCTTCCCAATCGCCTGCAAATAATGTTTTTTTAGTCTTCTGTTCTGTTGATGGCTGGCCAACAACAACCTTAGAAGGTTTGGGTCACTTGTGGCACATATTATTCACTCATTTTAGGCCATCAATCTACCTCTGGGTGAACAAAATAAGCCGAAACGGATTAAAACGGAATTAAAGTAAAAGGTGAAAAGGAAAAGTTTATTTTTTTCAACGGGGGGGGGGGGGGGTAAGCAGCTGGATATTAAATGTCTGAAGGGGTACGGTACTGTAAAAAGTTTGGGAACTACTGTTCTAGAAGACCTCACCAATAATAACATGAGGGAATGTAGTACAATATTTTTTTATTTAATTCAAATGTAAACATACCCTTACAAAAACCTACTTTTACCCTAAGGGTAAACTGGTGTTGAACATCAACCTTAAAATGTTCTGCTTCTGTGGCTAACAAAAGCATCTACATTAATGAACCAAAGATCTGATATTTGTGTGTATGGTCAGAAAAAAACCAGCATGGTTTGTCTACTGTATATTTCCTGATGTGTCTTGAGATTTATTCTACGCTTAAAGCATAAAGATTTTTGCATTGTTTCACCCAGGAGGAATGATCATTTTTCTTCTCTTTTTATTTTTGTAAACCCAGAGCAAATGTCTTTTATTCTTGAGAAGTAGGTTTCCCTTATGTTGTTATACTTATTACATTATGTCAGGAAAAGTAACTCATACCCTGTTACTACAGTGAGGGCAGAGTCTGTATTTTTGAGGTAGCCATGTTTGTCTGTGTCTACCCTTTTTAATGACAATGCTATGTTCCCTCCCCCGTCCTCTTTCTTTCTTCCCCCATCTCTGACCCTCAACACTCATCTTTGAGGTGTAGATAATCTTCATATGAGGCGCTGTTTAGGCCATATATCTAGAAAGCTTGCACAAACACTACTGCTGCTTGTCGATTATATATTTTACGTCCTCACACTGCACCCCCACATACACATACTTGAAAAAAACACTCACTTTTAACTTTTTTTTATTGAATTCATGTTTCAATCTCTACCCTAACTAATGTTTCATATGTGAAGGAATAAACTTTTATCATGTACATCACATGTTGTTTTAAAACTCATCTAATCTAAAATATTTCAGTAAGTGATACTCAATCAGGTATTAGCAGGGCAGCACATCATTTCAATGGATCCTCTGGTGACTCTTGAGATTAGACATTTGGTTAAAGGCCTTTCCACACTGAGAACACTGATGTGGCTTTTCTCCAGTATGGATCTTCTGGTGTGTTTTAAGATCAGACATTCGGCTAAAGTTTTTACCACACTGAGAACACTGATGTGGCTTTTCTCCAGTATGGATCTTCTGGTGTGTTTTAAGATTACCCATAAGGCTAAAGGTTTTTCCACACAGAGAACACTGATGTGGCTTTTCTCCAGTATGGCTCTTCTGGTGTGTTTTAAGATTACACATATGGCTGAAGGTTTTTCCACACAGAGAACACTGATGTGGCTTTTCTCCAGTATGGATCTTCTGGTGATTTTTAAGATTACTCATTTGATTAAAAGCCTTTCCACACTGAGAACACTGATGTGGCTTTTCTCCAGTATGGATCTTCTCGTGTTTCTTGAGATGAGATATGTGGCCAAAGGTTTTTCCACACTGAGAACACTGATGTGGCTTTTCTCCAGTATGGATCTTCTGGTGTGTTTTAAGATCAGACATTTGGCTAAAGGTTTTTCCACACTGAGAACACTGATGTGGCTTTTCTCCAGTATGGATCTTCTGGTGTGTTTTAAGATTACCCATAAGGCTAAAGGTTTTTCCACATAGAGAACACTGATGTGGCTTTTCTCCAGTATGGATCTTCTGGTGTTTTTTAAGATTACACATAAGGTTGAAGGTTTTTCCACACAGAGAACACTGATGTGGCTTTTCTCCAGTATGGATCTTCTGGTGATTTTTAAGATTACTCATTTGATTAAAAGCCTTTCCACACTGAGAACACTGATGTGGCTTAGCCCCAATATGGATCCCCTGGTGTCTCTTGAGATTAGACATTTGTCTAAAGGTTTTTCCACACTGAGAACACTGATAGGGCTTTTCTCCAGTATGGATCCTCTGATGGGTCCTAAGTTGAGACATGTGGCTAAAGGTCTTTTCACACTGAGAACACTGATAAGGCCTTTCCCCAGTATGGATCCTCTGGGGTTCCTTGAGGCTGGATATATAATTAATGGTCCCTCCACATTGAGAACACTGAACTGGCTTTTCTCCAGTATGTTTCATCATATGTACGGTTAGGTGTGATTGATTTGACTGATTGTGACATCTGTCTTTGTTTCTTTTTTCCTCAGTGTTCCCTTTCATATTAGATTGGATCCTTTGAATGTCTCCTGTAAGATTATAAAAAAAAGTTCAGCAACATTTTCTCTCTTCTTCTCTATCTGGGATGATTCTACAATACAATACATACGATACATATTTTTTATTTTTGTTTTGTCAGACACTTTCTCTCTTTTGAATGTAACAGACTGCAGATATTATCCCATAAGTAAGGTATTCCCACAGTATCTCTGTTCTCTGAATAGGTCTCACATTCATTGTGAAGCACAAGTTAGCCAAGTTTCTCTAAAATTGAAGTAGTGTAACTATACATAACACATAACGATGAAAAAGCAACTTACCTGTAGGAGAAGAGGCATAGTGACCATATTCACTTAAATCAAATTCTTCTTCATCTGTAATTTCCATTGGTGAATTCTTTTCTTCTTTCATGGTTGGTGACGTGTACATTTCAGTCTTGATTTCACATTCCATTCCAGGCTTTTCTTCCACTGTCTGAATTGCAGACAAATACTCTTGTAGGAAATCATCAAATTCTTCTTCTTTTATCTCCTTCTTCACTGACATGAGCGGTTGTGATGGTTCGGTAAATCCAGACATTTCTGACTTTAGTTCTGTTTGGAAACAGAAACTCGGTCAAACTATCCTTTAATGCAACGATATGGTGAAAATCTGCAAAGAAAGAACTACAGTATAGTTGTACTGCTGCTGAATTACAAATAATGTATAGATCCAGAGCATCCCAGTGCCAGCCTTAACAATGTGAGTTCATTAATCTGTCTTTGTGGTGTTAATATAATGCTTCTTCTGTCTGACCTATTACCTTCCTGAATTCAAACCTAGCCAATCAGCTGTAGGAGCTGTTGGAATGCAAACTAGCATGACAAAGGGTTATGGGCAGGTCTCTGAGCACCGTTTACACATCTGATGGTCCTCAGGTGGGCATGGCCATAAATCAACCTGCTGAGACTACACAAAGGAGTGTAGTAGAGGGGTGGGGTGGATGTGTGAACTGAACGGTGATGGAGATAATGTACCTTACTTCAAGGATGTAACACATAACAAATACAATTTACATGAATAAAAAAGGCTTTCTCTTTGGCAGTACTCCAACTAAACCTTGCCTGTACATCTATTGTGACTAACATAGAAATAGTTTATTTACTCACAATTCTCTCAGAGATGCTTGCTGACTTGTTCTTGTACTGCACCTTTAATCTTTATGTTCATACAATAGGAAAGAAACCTGGGGAAGAGGTTGCGGGTAGAAAGAGAGACGGTTACCATAGATTTGCCTTTTTGCAATACAAATTAGTACACATATTTATTTTTGCTAATGTAAAGCATTAAAAGTTGTAGTCGGTGATTCTGACAAGAGGTTGATGATCAAATCACACTGGCACTGATTGTTTCCCATTTGCAGGGCCAAGACTTTACGAACACCGGAATTATTTTGAGGACACACTCTGAACAGACAGCTAGAAGACTGTGAGGAGCAAGTTGCTAGATTTGACCAAAATTGTACCTGAACCTTTAAGTTTCTTTTTCTTTCTGTGATTCAGTGATTTTCTTGACATGCACCTACAGGTCACTTTCACAGATACAAAGATCAAAGCACCTTGCACAGCTTTGTCACATTAGTCCATACTTTTTTCTGGTAATTGTTCAACAACAATTATTCCCAAAGTGCTTTGTACAATTTATGTTTTTGAATTTCCACACAGTCATAATGAATCAGTAGTATTCATGTAGAAGCAGAAGACAGAGAAGGAGTAGTGACCAGACAGAGATTTCAAAGAATGCTATTTTCAGGGTTGTAATACCAAAAAAAGAACTTGAGGCCCAAATACTGGGGAGTTTGTGCTAATGCCAATCTAGTCACATCCACAACATATTGGGTAATTTATCCAGATGTCATAAAAGAGGTTGTAAGAAAAAGGGAAGTTTCTTTTGTGGTTGATGCAGCAATCTGTATACATTCCAGTACAGTAACGAAGCACGTGGAACATACTCCAGATTCAGTGGTGCATATCTGAACAACAAGCATCTTATCTAGCCATATATACGGTTTAAGACACCTCCCAGGTTTTTAATGTAAATGAGCTAGGCTTCTAATTCAAACAGGTCTGGCAACCTTTTGTTGTTCTGTATGATGATCAGGTTTCTCTGACCTACTGCCTAAGATGGTTCTCAAATGGCCTATCCCATTGCCATACTATGATTAATTGCTCACAGCTCAGTTTGCTTCCTGACCCCAGGTGTCTGAGAAAATCCAGTGTGGGGACTTTTCCTTTGTTACCATGAACATTACCATTTTGGATAGCAGCTGCTTAATCATGAACTCACAGGATTTATTGTAATTTTTTACAAGGTGTTGCAGCTGCTTGATCATGAATCTCATGTTCACTCACATGATATACTGTAATTAGTTACAAGGTGTTGAAAAGAATGCCACTGCTATGTCATATGGAACACTTACTTACTTACGTACCTGCATCCCCTTTTCAGTGCAATATTTTTCATGTCCATTGGGTATTACTGAGCCATTCACAAACACTGACAAGTAACTGGAAGAAAATCAGTTTCAGAAGAGTTTTCTAATTGAACCACTTTAACCCCTTTTGATTGAGTCTTCTTTTAGAAGATAGCCATTCATCATGAAACTAGCCAATAAGAAACTAGTGACTGTACTGTACTGTTTGTCAGCTCTGTCACACATAACTTAATGTCATTTTGGTTATACAAAGGAAAATATGTTCAATTCCTTGTGCTATTGGTTGGGGAATTCCCACAGTGGCTAATCCTCTCACTATCAGATGCAAGTACTCATAGCCAACAACCTAACCAATATAACAACTTCCCAACTATAGATACAAGTACGCAAAAACTGGTTGGAGACAGCCAGAACAGCTGCATGTTGTACCCAGGATCCTTAAGGCCCTCCTTCATAGTAAAACAGGCCCAGTCTGTAGCCCACAAGTCCTAAACACAACAACATGATTGCCCAACCATACAACCTGAGCAACAGGATACTACAACATCAACAAAGCTACCTTTGTGAGCATTTCACTGGGGTTTTCAAGCAGGCACCTTCCTTCATCAGTGTTTTGTTGAATTAGGCCCACAGTGCCTCCAGAAGGCTCAACAGTGGTGTCTGGCATCCCAGAGCCACCACTACATTCTCATGATGGGTTAGAATGTATGCCGCTAACAGAGACAACAAACAGATACACCTCAAAATGGACCTTGATAAGATTTCACGTATCTCAGTTTTAGTTCAGTTTAATTCATGACCTGTCAGGGAATTATTTCACCCTTTGTATAAGGACTGTATTTAAACCTCAGTTATTAAGACACACACAACCAAGAATAAAATCAAGTAACAGACATTTACTCTGGCCCAGAGGAGAGTAGTGGTTTCAGAACGCTGTCCCCACATACACTGCCCCTTGAGTAACTTGCCTGACCATTTATTAAGAAAATCTCACAGAACAAAGACAATGACACACCCATGGCTCTGTCTTCCCATGCCTGGTTCCAAAACACAAGAATGTTTACCTAAGACCCCCAAAAACCCTGACTATGGGTCTTAGACCAATAAATCAGTCTTAACCTAAACATTTCATGACAGTCTGAATTCCAAGCTTCTCTTCCCACAGTTTCAAACTTCCTTTCACAGAACAATGGAAAGAGCTTAGTCCTCCATTTAACTAACTAACTATAATCAAACTAAAACCCATCATGATAATAATTAAAAAGAAACATTTCTTTCACATGACCCCAAGTAGTCTGTAAGCGTCTCAGTCACAACCATCTGGCTCGCTTTTTCAGGAGCCTTAGGCAACTCCTTTAAAGCTCCTTTGAGTGACCTTCCTCGAAAACTTAAATCCAACAGAAGTGATTTGGTTGATTTAGCTACAAATCCTCTAACACCCATCTCCACTGGTCTTGTGTGTGATGCCCAACCTCGTTGTCTTGGTTTCGCTACCACTTCCGCATACCTTAGCTTCTTGCTTTCAAATACTTTCTCAATCGCATCTTCAAAGAGAATTCTTAACTCAATAATGGAAACAATGTACAAGTACTTACACTTAGAATATAACACCATGTCTAGGTCTCATAGATGTCACAACAATACATTGTGGAACATGACGTTGTCTACTGACACCCACCAGTAATCTCCAGTCCCACATGGACAAATACTGATGAAGGTCCTTACAATTTTAAGTTTTAAATCAGTCTAGTGTGTTAAAGGAAAAACATCTGCCTTCATACGAGTGAAAAGTCAAACAGACAGCACTTCAATCTCAACAGTTTTACAAACCGCTGAGACCCCAGCAACTCCAGTTTGGGCATTTGTTCAGCTGTGTTGATGTGTCATGCAAGATGTGTTTGAAATGGAGGGACACAGACCTGAGACATTATTCACTCCTTCACTGATCCTCTACTCTGCTTCTCTTCTCTACCATTACTCTAGAATCTAGTATGGCAACAAATCTCTTTCACCTGTTCACTTTTAAGAGATACTGTCTATTTTGGCTACAGGCCAACAGCTCCAGGGAAGTGTAGAAAGATAACTGGCTACACACAGTCAAGCACTGCCCTTGAGGGGACCCTGGAAAGTGCTAACGAGCTGAACCAGTTTTTCAACAGGTTTGACCTCCCAACCCCCTTGAGCTCAGCAAGGCAGACTGGGTCCCCTCTCATCACCTCCACCAGTGCCCCCATTCACACCTCGCCTCCCCGCCTCCCCCAGCCCCCGACCCCACTCATCACCACCAGTGCCCCCCACTTACACCATGTCTCCCCCCACCCCCCCACCCCAGGAGGCAGCAGCATGCCACCCCACACACACCTCCCCCAGATCACAGCCCCAGCACGACTTCTACACCTGGACTGTACATATGTACATAGTTATATTTATTTACGGATAGGCTGTCCAACCAACCAAGAAACCTCAGGGTCATTATTGATGACCAACTGACTTTCACGGACCACATCGCCTCTGTCTCCAGGTCCTGCCGCTTTGCGCTATTCAACGTCCGCAAAATCAGGCCGTACCTAACCCAGTACACCACCCAGCTGCTGGTGCAAACCTTGGTGAGTTCCCGCCTTGATTACTGCAACGCCCTCCTAACGGGTCTGGCGGCTTGCGTGGTGAAACCACTACAAATGATCCAGAACGCGGCAGCGCGTTTGGTGTTCAACCAACTGAAAAGGGCACACGTCACCCTGCTACTCATTGAGCTCCACTGGCTGCCTGTAGCTGCTCGCATTAAGTTCAAGTCACTTATGCTTGCCTACAGAGTTATTACTGGCTCTGCTCCCACCTACCTAAATGCTCTTGTAAGGGCAAATGTTACACCTAGGATGCTGCGCTCTTCTAGTGAGCGTCGTTTGGTACTGCCGTCTGTGCAAGTACGGCAGTCTAGACTATTCTCATTTGTAGTTCCACGTTGGTGGAATGAACTGCCTAGCACTACCAGAGTAGGGGCATCCCTCTCTACCTTTAAGAAAGCTTTTTGAAGACCCAACTCTTCAGAGAGCACCTCCCGTCCTAACTGGCACTTCGACTAGTGTTAACTTGCAATTACAGCAGTTACATTCCTGCACTTCTTTTTCTTTTCCATTTCGTTTTTTATATTTCTTATGTAAAGTAGTATTTATTGTAACACCAGGTTCTATTGCTCGTAGCTTGTTCTCTCCCTTGTACGTCGCTTTGGACAAAAGCGTCTGCTAAATGTAAATGTAAATGTAAATGTAAATGCAATCACTCAGAGAACCAGCGCAGATATGTAGGGCCAGTGTTTTACTTATCTTATTTATATTTATTTTTATTTATATTTTGTATTCCTATTACATTGTAACCCACTCTTACCTGTAACTCTCCTTGCTGCTATTACACCTGCATTTCCCTACAGGGATTAATAAAGGTTTATCTTATCTTATAAGATAGGAGGACCCCCTCGAAAACGAGATGCTGCATCTCAAGGGGTTATCCTCCAAACAATACATTTCAAATTATCTGTATCTTATTTTATGGAGCCTACATTGAAAGTATGGCAACAAATCTCTTCACCTGCTCACTTTTATGAGATACTGCCTATTTTGTAGATTCAATGAAACCGAATAATTAAACAGTGCTTCATCTCTCTACCACAGTTGTAGTTCACATAAAGTTCATTGTTTACTTACGAAATGCTTGAATTGGCACAAGCTAAACATTAAAACCTGTTTCATGTAGAAAACCCATGAATGTATCAGGTAAAAACAACACGGGATAGATAAGACATTTTTATTCCCACTCAGTTTTCCATAACAATTAAGTAACAGGGTGTTGTGTATTCCCACCATACTCTATTGAACAGGTTGGTACGGAGTGTGAATCTCCGCAAGACGTGTAAAACATGCAAGGTCTCATGCCAGTTAACCTAGCTATGGGGAGTCCTGGCCATCTCTGTCTTAGTGCCCCATTATAACAGTTGCCAGTTGCCTGGGTGTGTTAATATACACTAATTAGCTGCTGAGTCAAATGTGTGTGTTTGGGGGCCAAGCAGTGAAGCGGTACAGGCACACAGAAGGTTTCCATTATTTATTAATTATCATTAGCCTATCATTTATTTTTGCATCAAATTACTGACAATTGTCAGGGCCGGGCTCGGGAAACGAACTCTGGCCACTGGTTCTCTGGTCCAGAGAGAAGCTCACTGAGCTAATGAAGGAAGTAGGACCCAAATGCAAGATGCTTGCAGGAATTGTTGTCTTTAATAACAGGGAAAACACAAAAAGGAATAATCCAAACGCTCGGAAGACAGTCAAAAAACAGATAATCAAAAACAGAGAAGTTGATTTTAACAAGACTAGGAAAAATAAAAGATTTACAAAGACTGTGACTAGACTGTGAAACTGGAACTAGCAAACGTGATTAACCTAAGAGCCTTGAGAGACCTGAGACTTGAAACACGAAACATGAAAGCTAGAACCCAGTACTGACCAGAACACAAACGAGTAAGTCACCGAAAAGAACACAAAAAACCACCAGGTATAAATACAACACTTAATGGGTCATGTGACCAATTAACTAACAAACAGACAGTTGGCAACAATGAAAGGAAAACCGACACAGAAAGTCAACAAAAGCACATGTACAAACATAACAAACACTGGAAGCACATGTACACACACAACCACACCACAGCCTCTCTAGTCGGCGGCCTCCAGAGGCCCGGAGGTCCCAACTTGTGACACAGAGGTTCCAAATCGTGACAACAATAACACGTATGAAATTGTTTCTTTTTAGGAGGCTAAACTAGAAGAAGGAAACATGACAATTCTCTCAAAACAAAAATATATTTTTAATAACGAAGACCCAGGAAAGATACAGAAATTAATTTGGTAACTAGCTTTAGTAGTTATTTTCCTGCCAGCTACAACCCACACATAACATGGCAGCAAGATTAAGAACTACAATCCCTATGAGGAGTAGCCACAATGTTATCACAAAAGGTTAGAATACAAACCTTTCCCTTTAACACTTGGGAGACCAAGGCCTGTTAGACTCTTTTAGGAAGTTTGACATGCCTAAATGCTTTTATATATTTGTATATATCACTAAAAACACAGATGCAAAAGTGGCATATATGATTATGTTCTAGAACATCGGTTCCCAAACTGGGGTACGTGTACCCCCAGGGGTACGCAAAGTGGTTCAGGGGGTACGCAGGGAGAAAATTTCCGCGATAACAGAAAACGGAAGGAATTCACAGAATGTACCGTTTGAAACAGAATTGCAACTTTCAGACGGAAACATCATTTTGTGCATCAAAATCGCCCAAATTCCCCTGTATTTTGTCCTGCAAGGCTGTATTTATTTCTTATAAACACAACAACGATCGCAACGATGAACAAGCATTAATTCGAAAACAAAACCACTGAGAAAATGTCACGTCTGTGCTGAACTCCGCTCCGGCCACGCCCCCCTATCCTATTCAACACAGACCTCCGTAGCCTATCAAATGAATTAGTTCATCTTCCCAATCGCCTGCAAATAATGTTTTTTTAGTCTTCTGTTCTGTTGATGGCTGGCCAACAACAACCTTAGAAGGTTTGGGTCACTTGTGGCACATATTATTCACTCATTTTAGGCCATCAATCTACCTCTGGGTGAACAAAATAAGCCGAAACGGATTAAAACGGAATTAAAGTAAAAGGTGAAAAGGAAAAGTTTATTTTTTTCAACGGGGGGGGGGGGGGTAAGCAGCTGGATATTAAATGTCTGAAGGGGTACGGTACTGTAAAAAGTTTGGGAACTACTGTTCTAGAAGACCTCACCAATAATAACATGAGGGAATGTAGTACAATATTTTTTTATTTAATTCAAATGTAAACATACCCTTACAAAAACCTACTTTTACCCTAAGGGTAAACTGGTGTTGAACATCAACCTTAAAATGTTCTGCTTCTGTGGCTAACAAAAGCATCTACATTAATGAACCAAAGATCTGATATTTGTGTGTATGGTCAGAAAAAAACCAGCATGGTTTGTCTACTGTATATTTCCTGATGTGTCTTGAGATTTGTTCTACGCTTAAAGCATAAAGATTTTTGCATTGTTTCACCCAGGAGGAATGATCATTTTTCTTCTCTTTTTATTTTTGTAAACCCAGAGCAAATGCCTTTTATTCTTGAGAAGTAGGTTTCCCTTATGTTGTTATACTTATTACATTCTGTCAGGAAAAGTAACTCATACCCTGTTACTACAGTGAGGGCAGAGTCTGTATTTTTGAGGTAGCCATGTTTGTCTGTGTCTACCCTTTTTAATGACAATGCTATGTTCCCTCCCCGTCCTCTTTCTTTCTTCCCCCATCTCTGACCCTCAACACTCATCTTTGAGGTGTAGATAATCTTCATATGAGGCGCTGTTTAGGCCATATATCTAGAAAGCTTGCACAAACAGCTACTGCTGCTTGTCGATTATATATTTTACGTCCTCACACCGCACCCCCACATACACATACTTGAAAAAAACACTCACTTTTAACTTTTTTTATTGAATTCATGTTTCAATCTCTACCCTAACTAATGTTTCATATGTGAAGGAATAAACTTTTATCATGTACATCACATGTTGTTTTAAAACTCATCTAATCTAAAATATTTCAGTAAGTGATACTCAATCAGGTATTAGCAGGGCAGCACATCATTTCAATGGATCCTCTGGTGACTCTTGAGATTAGACATTTGGTTAAAGGCCTTTCCACACTGAGAACACTGATGTGGCTTTTCTCCAGTATGGATCTTCTGGTGTGTTTTAAGATCAGACATTCGGCTAAAGTTTTTACCACACTGAGAACACTGATGTGGCTTTTCTCCAGTATGGATCTTCTGGTGTGTTTTAAGATTACCCATAAGGCTAAAGGTTTTTCCACACAGAGAACACTGATGTGGCTTTTCTCCAGTATGGCTCTTCTGGTGTGTTTTAAGATTACACATATGGCTGAAGGTTTTTCCACACAGAGAACACTGATATGGCTTTTCTCCAGTATGGATCTTCTGGTGATTTTTAAGATTACTCATTTGATTAAAAGCCTTTCCACACTGAGAACACTGATGTGGCTTTTCTCCAGTATGGATCTTCTCGTGTTTCTTGAGATGAGATATGTGGCTAAAGGTTTTTCCACACTGAGAACACTGATGTGGCTTTTCTCCAGTATGGATCTTCTGGTGTGTTTTAAGATCAGACATTTGGCTAAAGGTTTTTCCACACTGAGAACACTGATGTGGCTTTTCTCCAGTATGGATCTTCTGGTGTGTTTTAAGATTACCCATAAGGCTAAAGGTTTTTCCACATAGAGAACACTGATGTGGCTTTTCTCCAGTATGGATCTTCTGGTGTTTTTTAAGATTACACATAAGGTTGAAGGTTTTTCCACACAGAGAACACTGATGTGGCTTTTCTCCAGTATGGATCTTCTGGTGATTTTTAAGATTACTCATTTGATTAAAAGCCTTTCCACACTGAGAACACTGATGTGGCTTTGCCCCAATATGGATCCCCTGGTGTCTCTTGAGATTAGACATTTGTCTAAAGGTTTTTCCACACTGAGAACACTGATAGGGCTTTTCTCCAGTATGGATCCTCTGATGGGTCCTAAGTTGAGACATGTGGCTAAAGGTCTTTTCACACTGAGAACACTGATAAGGCCTTTCCCCAGTATGGATCCTCTGGGGTTCCTTGAGGCTGGATATATAATTAATGGTCCCTCCACATTGAGAACACTGAACTGGCTTTTCTCCAGTATGTTTCATCATATGTACGGTTAGGTGTGATTGATTTGACTGATTGTGACATCTGTCTTTGTTTCTTTTTTCCTCAGTGTTCCCTTTCATATTAGATTGGATCCTTTGAATGTCTCCTGTAAGATTATAAAAAAAAGTTCAGCAATATTTTCTCTCTTCTCCTCTATCTGGGATGATTCTACAATACAATACATACGATACATATTTTTGATTTTTGTTTTGTCAGACACTTTCTCTCTTTTGAATGTAACAGACTGCAGATATTATCCCATAAGTAAGGTATTCCCACAGTATCTCTGTTCTCTGAAGAGGTCTCACATTCATTGTGAAGCACAAGTTAGCCAAGTTTCTCTAAAATGTAAGTAGTGTAACTATACATAACACATAACGACGAACAAGCAACTTACCTGTAGGAGAAGAGGCATAGTGACCATATTCACTTAAATCAAATTCTTCTTCATCTGTAATTTCCATTGGTGAATTCTTTTCTTCTTTCATGGTTGGTGACGTGTACATTTCAGTCTTGATTTCACATTCCATTCCAGGCTTTTCTTCCACTGTCTGAATTGCAGACAAATACTCTTGTAGGAAATCATCAAAAGCGGTTGTGATGGTTCGGTAAATCCAGACATTTCTGACTTTAGTTCTGTTTGGAAACAGAAACTCTGTCAAACTATCCTTCAATGCAACGATATGGTGAAAATCTGCAAAGAAAGAACTACAATATAGTTGTATTGCTGGTGAATTACAAATACTGTATAGTTCCAGAGCAGCCCGGTGCCATTTATCTGACTCTGTGGTGTTAATATAGTGCTTCTTCTGTCTGACCTATTAGCTTCCTGGATTCAAACCTAGCCAATCAGCTGTAGGAGATTTTAGAATTCAAACTAGCATGACAAAGGGTTATGGGCAGGTCTCTGAGCACCGTTTACACATCTGATGGTCCTCGGGTGGGCATGGCCATAACTCAACCTGCTGATACTACACAAAGGAGTGTAGTAGGGGGTGGGGTGGATGTGTGAACTGAACGGTGATGGAGATAATGTACCTTCCTTCAAGGATGTAACACATAACAAATACAATTTACATGAATAAAAAAGGCTTTCTCTTTGGCAGTACTCCAACTAAACCTTGCCTGTACATCTATTGTGACTAACATAGAAATAGTTTATTTACTCACAATTCTCTCAGAGATGCTTGCTGACTTGTTCTTGTACTGCACCTTTAATCTTTATGTTCATAAAATAGGAAAGAAACCTGGGGAAGAGGTTGCGGGTAGAAAGAGAAAGAGAGACGGTTACCATAGATTTGCCTTTTTGCAATACAAATTAGTACACATATTTATTTTTGCTAATGTAAAGCATTAAAAGTTATAGTCGGTGATTCTGACAAGAGGTTGATGATCAAATCACACTGGCACTGATTGTTTCCCATTTGCAGGGCCAAGACTTTACGAACACCGGAATTATTTTGAGGACACACTCTGAACAGACAGCTAGAAGACTGTGAGGAGCAAGTTGCTAGATTTGACCAAAATTGTACCTGAACCTTTAAGTTTCTTTTTCTTTCTGTGATTCAGTGATTTTCTTGACATGCACCTACAGGTCACTTTCACAGATACAAAGATCAAAGCACCTTGCACAGCTTTGTCACATTAGTCCATACTTTTTTCTGGTAATTGTTCAACAACAATTATTCCCAAAGTGCTTTGTACAATTTATGTTTTTGAATTTCCACACAGTCATAATGAATCAGTAGTATTCATGTAGAAGCAGAAGACAGAGAAGGAGTAGTGACCAAACAGAGATTTCAAAGAATGCTATTTTCAGGGTTGTAATACCAAAAAAAGAACTTGAGGCCCAAATACTGGGAAGTTTGTGCTAATGCCAATCTAGTCACATCCACAACATATTGGGTAATTTATCCAGATGTCATAAAAGAGGTTGTAAGAAAAAGGGAAGTTTCTTTTGTGGTTGATGCAGCAATCTGTATACATTCCAGTACAGTAACGAAGCACGTGGAACATACTCCAGATTCAGTGGTGCATATCTGAACAACAAGCATCTTATCTAGCCATATATACGGTTTAAGACACCTCCCAGGTTTTTAATGTAAATGAGCTAGGCTTCTAATTCAAACAGGTCTGGCAACCTTTTGTTGTTCTGTATGATGATCAGGTTTCTCTGACCTACTGCCTAAGATGGTTCTCAAATGGCCTATCCCATTGCCATACTATGATTAATTGCTCACAGCTCAGTTTGCTTCCTGACCCCAGGTGTCTGAGAAAATCCAGTGTGGGGACTTTTCCTTTGTTACCATGAACATTACCATTTTGGATAGCAGCTGCTTAATCATGAACTCACAGGATGTATTGTAATTTTTTACAAGGTGTTGCAGCTGCTTGATCATGAATCTCATGTTCACTCACATGATATACTGTAATTAGTTACAAGGTGTTGAAAAGAATGCCACTGCTATGTCATATGGAACACCTACTTACTTACGTACCTGCATCCCCTTTTCAGTGCAATATTTTTCATGTCCATTGGGTATTACTGAGCCATTCACAAACACTGACAAGTAACTGGAAGAAAATCAGTTTCAGAAGAGTTTTCTAATTGAACCACTTTAACCCCTTTTGATTGAGTCTTCTTTTAGAAGATAGCCATTCATCATGAAACTAGCCAATAAGAAACTAGTGACTGTACTGTACTGTTTGTCAGCTCTGTCACACATAACTTAATGTCATTTTGGTTATACAAAGGAAAATATGTTCAATTCCTTGTGCTATTGGTTTGGGAATTCCCACAGTGGCTAATCCTCTCACTATCAGATGCAAGTACTCATAGCCAACAACCTGACCAATATAACAACTTCCCAACTATAGATACAAGTACGCAAAACTGGTTGGAGACAGCCAGAACAGCTGCATGTTGTACCCAGGATCCTTAAGGCCCTCCTTCATAGTAAAACAGGCCCAGTCTGTAGCCCACAAGTCCTAAACACAACAACATGATTGCCCAACCATACAACCTGAGCAACAGGATACTACAACATCAACAAAGCTACCTTTGTGAGCATTTCACTGGGGTTTTCAAGCAGGCACCTTCCTTCATCAGTGTTTTGTTGAATTAGGCCCACAGTGCCTCCAGAAGGCTCAACAGTGGTGTCTGGCATCCCAGAGCCACCCACTACATTCTCATGATGGGTTAGAATGTATGCCGCTAACAGAGACAACAAACAGATACACCTCAAAATGGACCTTGATAAGATTTCACGTATCTCAGTTTTAGTTCAGTTTAATTCATGACCCCAAGTAGTCTGTGCGCGTCTCAGTCACAACCATCTGGCTCGCTTTTTCAGGAGCCTTAGGCAACTCCTTTAAAGCTCCTTTGAGTGACCTTCCTCGAAAACTTAAATCCAACAGAAGTGATTTGGTTGATTTAGCTACAAATCCTCTAACACCCATCTCCACTGGTCTTGTGTGTGATGCCCAACCTCGTTGTCTTGGTTTCGCTACCACTTCCGCATACCTTAGCTTCTTGCTTTCAAATACTTTCTCAATCGCATCTTCAAAGAGAATTCTTAACTCAATAATGGAAACAATGTACAAGTACTTACACTTAGAATATAACACCATGTCTAGGTCTCATAGATGTCACAACAATACATTGTGGAACATGACGTTGTCTACTGACACCCACCAGTAATCTCCAGTCCCACATGGACAAATACTGATGAAGGTCCTTACAATTTTAAGTTTTAAATCAGTCTAGTGTGTTAAAGGAAAAACATGTGCCTTCATACGAGTGAAAAGTCAAACAGACAGCACTTCAATCTCAACAGTTTTACAAACCGCTGAGACCCAGCAACTCCAGTTTGGGCATTTGTTCAGCTGTGTTGATGTGTCATGCAAGATGTGTTGAAATGGAGGGACACAGACCTGAGACATTATTCACTCCACTGATCCTCTACTCTGCTTCTCTTCTCTACCATTACTCTAGAATCTAGTATGGCAACAAATCTCTTCACCTGTTCACTTTTAAGAGATACTGTCTATTTGGCTACAGGCCAACAGCTCCAGGGAAGTGTAGAAAGATAACTGGCTACACATAGTCAAGCACTGCCCTTGAGGGGACCCTGGAAAGTGCTAACGAGCTGAACCAGTTTTTCAACAGGTTTGACCTCCCAACCCCCTTGAGCTCAGCAAGGCAGACTGGGTCCCCTCTCATCACCTCCACCAGTGCCCCCATTCACACCTCGCCTCCCGCCTCCCCCAGCCCCCGAACCCACTCATCACCACCAGTGCCCCCACTTACACCATGTCTCCCCCCACCCCCCCCCCCCACCCCAGGAGGCAGCAGCATGCCACCCCACACACACCTCCCCCAGATCACAGCCCCAGCACGACTTCTACACCTGGACTGTACATATGTACATAGTTATATTTATTTACGGATAGGCTGTCCAACCAACCCAAGAAACCTCAGGGTCATTATTGATGACCAACTGACTTTCACGGACCACATCGCCTCTGTCTCCAGGTCCTGCCGCTTTGCGCTATTCAACGTCCGCAAAATCAGGCCGTACCTAACCCAGTACACCACCCAGCTGCTGGTGCAAACCTTGGTGAGTTCCCGCCTTGATTACTGCAACGCCCTCCTAACGGGTCTGGCGGCTTGCGTGGTGAAACCACTACAAATGATCCAGAACGCGGCAGCGCGTTTGGTGTTCAACCAACTGAAAAGGGCACACGTCACCCTGCTACTCATTGAGCTCCACTGGCTGCCTGTAGCTCCTCGCATTAAGTTCAAGTCACTTATGCTTGCCTACAGAGTTATTACTGGCTCTGCTCCCACCTACCTAAATGCTCTTGTAAGGGCAAATGTTACACCTAGGATGCTGCGCTCTTCTAGTGAGCGTCGTTTGGTACTGCCGTCTGTGCAAGTACGGCAGTCTAGACTATTCTCATTTGTAGTTCCACGTTGGTGGAATGAACTGCCTAGCACTACCAGAGTAGGGGCATCCCTCTCTACCTTTAAGAAGCTTTTGAAGACCCAACTCTTCAGAGAGCACCTCCCGTCCTAACTGGCACTTCGACTAGTGTTAACTTGCAATTACAGCAGTTACATTCCTGCACTTCTTTTTCTTTTCCATTTCGTTTTTTATATTTCTTATGTAAAGTAGTATTTATTGTAACACCAGGTTCTATTGCTCGTAGCTTGTTCTCTCCCTTGTACGTCGCTTTGGACAAAAGCGTCTGCTAAATGTAAATGTAAATGTAAATGTAAATGTAAATGCAATCACTCAGAGAACCAGCGCAGATATGTAGGGCCAGTGTTTTACTTATCTTATTTATATTTATTTTTATTTATATTTTGTATTCCTATTACATTGTAACCCACTCTTACCTGTAACTCTCCTTGCTGCTATTACACCTGCATTTCCCTACAGGGATTAATAAAGGTTTATCTTATCTTATCTGTATCTTATTTTATGGAGCCTACATTGAAAGTATGGCAACAAATCTCTTCACCTGCTCACTTTTATGAGATACTGCCTGTTTTGTAGATTCAATGAAACCGAATAATTAAACAGTGCATCATCTCTCTACCACAGTTGTAGTTCACATAAAGTTCATTGTTTACTTACGAAATGCTTGAATTGGCACAAGCTAAACATTAAAACCTGTTTCATGTAGAAAACCCATGAATGTATCAGATAAAAACAACACGGGATAGATAAGACATTTTTATTCCCACTCAGTTTTCCATAACAATTAAGTAACAGGGTGTTGTGTATTCCCACCATACTCTATTGAACAGGTTGGTACGGAGTGCGAATCTCCGCAAGATGTGTAAAACATGCAAGGTCTCATGCCAGTTAACCTAGCTATGGGGAGTCCTGGCCATCTCTGTCTTAGTGCCCCATTATAACAGCTGGCAGGTGCACGGGTGTGTTAATATACACTAATTAGCTGCGGAGTCAAATGTGTGTGTGTGGGGGCCAAGCAGTGAAGCTACACAGGCACACAGAAGGTTTCCATTATTTATTAATTATCATTAGCCTATCATTTATTTTTAGCATCAAATTACTGACAATTGTCAGGGCCGGGCTCGGGAAACGAACTCTGGCCGCTGGTTCTCTGGTCCAGAGAGAAGCTCACTGAGCTAATGAAGGAAGTAGGACCCAAATGCAAGATGCTTGCAGGAATTGTTGTCTTTAATTACTTCTCCAAAACAGGGAAAACACAAAAAGGAATAATCCAAACGCTCAGAAGACAGTCAAAAACAGATAATCAAAAACAGAGAAGTTGATTTTAACAAGACTAGGAAAAATAAAAGATTTACAAAGACTGTGACTAGACTGTGAAACTGGAACTAGCAAACGTGATTAACCTAAGAGCCTTGAGAGACCTGAGACTTGAAACACGAAACATGAAAGCTAGAACCCAGTACTGACCAGAACACAAAACGAGTAAGTCACCGAAAAGAACACAAAAAACCACCAGGTATAAATACAACACTTAATGGTCATGTGACCAATTAACTAACAAACAGACAGTTGGCAACAATGAAAGGAAAACCGACACAGAAGTCAACAAAAAGCACATGTACAAACATAACAAACACTGGAAGCACATGTACACACACAACCACACCACAGCCTCTCTAGTTGGCGGCCTCCAGAGGCCCGGAGGTCCCAACTTGTGACACAGAGGTTCCAAATCGTGACAACAATAACACGTATGAAATTGTTTCTTTTTAGGAGGCTAAACTAGAAGAAGGAACATGACAATTCTCTCAAAACAAAAATATATTTTTAATAACGAAGACCCAGGAAAGATACAGAAATTAATTTTGGTAACTAGCTTTAGTAGTTATTTTCCTGCCAGCTACAAACCCACACATAACATGGCAGCAAGATTAAGAACTACAATCCCTATGAGGAGTAGCCACAATGTTATCACAAAAGGTTAGAATACAAACCTTTCCCTTTAACACTTGGGAGACCAAGGCCTGTTAGACTCTTTTAGGAAGTTTGACATGCCTAAATGCTTTTATATATTTGTATATATCACTAAAAACACAGATGCAAAAGTGGCATATATGATTATGTTCTAGAACATCGGTTCCCAAACTGGGGTACGTGTACCCCCAGGGGTACGCAAAGTGGTTCAGGGGGTACGCGGGGAGAAAATTTCCGCGATAACAGAAAACGGAAGGAATTCACAGAATGTACCGTTTGAAACAGAATTGCAACTTTCAGACGGAAACATCATTTTGTGCATCAAAATCGCCCAAATTCCCCTGTATTTTGTCCTGCAAGGCTGTATTTATTTCTTTATAAACACAACAAACGATCGCAACGATGAAACAAGCATTTAATTCGAAAACAAAACCACTGAGAAAATGTCACGTCTGTGCTGAACTCCGCTCCGGCCACGCCCCCCTATTCAACACAGACCTCCGTAGCCTGTCAAATGAATTAGTTCATCTTCCCAATCGCCTGCAAATAATGTTTTTTTTAGTCTTCTGTTCTGTTGATGGCTGGCCAACAACAACCTTAGAAGGTTTGGGTCACTTGTGGCACATATTATTCACTCATTTTAGGCCATCAATCTACCTCTGGGTGAACAAAATAAGCCGAAACGGATTAAAACGGAATTAAAGTAAAAGGGTGAAAAGGAAAAGTTTATTTTTTTCAACGGGGGGGGGGGGGGGGGGGGTAAGCAGCTGGATATTAAATGTCTGAAGGGGTACGGTACTGTAAAAAGTTGGGAACTACTGTTCTAGAAGACCTCACCAATAATAACATGAGGGAATGTAGTACAATATTTTTTTATTTAATTCAAATGTAAACATACCCTTACAAAAACCTACTTTTACCCTAAGGGTAAACTGGTGTTGAACATCAACCTTAAAATGTTCTGCTTCTGTGGCTAACAAAAGCATCTACATTAATGAACCAAAGATCTGATATTTGTGTGTATGGTCAGAAAAAAACCAGCATGGTTTGTCTACTGTATATTTCCTGATGTGTCTTGAGATTTGTTCTACGCTTAAAGCATAAAGATTTTTGCATTGTTTCACCCAGGAGGAATGATCATTTTTCTTCTCTTTTTATTTTTGTAAACCCAGAGCAATGCCTTTTATTCTTGAGAAGTAGGTTTCCCTTATGTTGTTATACTTATTACATTCTGTCAGAAAAGTAACTCATACCCTGTTACTACAGTGAGGGCAGAGTCTGTATTTTTGAGGTAGCCATGTTTGTCTGTGTCTACCCTTTTTAATGACAATGCTATTGTTCCCTCCCCCGTCCTCTTTCTTTCTTCCCCCATCTCTGACCCTCAACACTCATCTTTGAGGTGTAGATAATCTTCATATGAGGCGCTGTTTAGGCCATATATCTAGAAAGCTTGCACAAACACTACTGCTGCTTGTCGATTATATATTTTACGTCCTCACACCGCACCCCCACATACACATACTTGAAAAAAACACTCACTTTTAACTTTTTTTTATTGAATTCATGTTTCAATCCTACCCTAACTAATGTTTCATATGTGAAGGAATAAACTTTTATCATGTACATCACATGTTGTTTTAAAACTCATCTAATCTAAAATATTTCAGTAAGTGATACTCAATCAGGTATTAGCAGGGCAGCACATCATTTCAATGGATCCTCTGGTGACTCTTGAGATTAGACATTTGGTTAAAGGCCTTTCCACACTGAGAACACTGATGTGGCTTTTCTCCAGTATGGATCTTCTGGTGTGTTTTAAGATCAGACATTCGGCTAAAGTTTTTACCACACTGAGAACACTGATGTGGCTTTTCTCCAGTATGGATCTTCTGGTGTGTTTTAAGATTACCATAAGGCTAAAGGTTTTTCCACACAGAGAACACTGATGTGGCTTTTCTCCAGTATGGCTCTTCTGGTGTGTTTTAAGATTACACATATGGCTGAAGGTTTTTCCACACAGAGAACACTGATGTGGCTTTTCTCCAGTATGGATCTTCTGGTGTTTTTAAGATTACTCATTTGATTAAAAGCCTTTCCACACTGAGAACACTGATGTGGCTTTTCTCCAGTATGGATCTTCTCGTGTTTCTTGAGATGAGATATGTGAAAGGTTTTTCCACACTGAGAACACTGATGTGGCTTTTCTCCAGTATGGATCTTCTGGTGTGTTTTAAGATCAGACATTTGGCTAAAGGTTTCCACACTGAGAACACTGATGTGGCTTTTCTCCAGTATGGATCTTCTGGTGTGTTTTAAGATTACCATAAGGCTAAAGGTTTTCCACATAGAGAACACTGATGTGGCTTTTCTCCAGTATGGATCTTCTGGTGTTTTTAAGATTACACATAAGGTTGAAGGTTTTTCCACACAGAGAACACTGATGTGGCTTTTCTCCAGTATGGATCTTCTGGTGATTTTTAGATTACTCATTTGATTAAAAGCCTTTCCACACTGAGAACACTGATGTGGCTTTGCCCCAATATGGATCCCCTGGTGTCTCTTGAGATTAGACATTTGTCTAAAGGTTTTTCCACACTGAGAACACTGATAGGGCTTTTCTCCAGTATGGATCCTCTGATGGTCCTAAGTTGAGACATGTGGCTAAAGGTCTTTTCACACTGAGAACACTGATAAGGCCTTTCCCCAGTATGGATCCTCTGGGGTTCCTTGAGGCTGGATATATAATTAATGGTCCTCCACATTGAGAACACTGAACTGGCTTTTCTCCAGTATGTTTCATCATATGTACGGTTAGGTGTGATTGATTTGACTGATTGTGACATCTGTCTTTGTTTCTTTTTTCCTCAGTGTTCCCTTTCATATTAGATTGGATCCTTTGAATGTCTCCTGTAAGATTATAAAAAAAAGTTCAGCAACATTTTCTCTCTTCTCTATCTGGGATGATTCTACAATACAATACATACGATACATATTTTTATTTTTGTTTTGTCAGACACTTTCTCTCTTTTGAATGTAACAGACTGCAGATATTATCCCATAAGTAAGGTATTCCCACAGTATCTCTGTTCTCTGAATAGGTCTCACATTCATTGTGAAGCACAAGTTAGCCAAGTTTCTCTAAAATTAAGTAGTGTAACTATACATAACACATAACGATGAAAAGCAACTTACCTGTAGGAGAAGAGGCATAGTGACCATATTCACTTAAATCAAATTCTTCTTCATCTGTAATTTCCATTGGTGAATTCTTTTCTTCTTTCATGGTTGGTGACGTGTACATTTCAGTCTTGATTTCACATTCCATTCCAGGCTTTTCTTCCACTGTCTGAATTGCAGACAAATACTCTTGTAGGAAATCATCAAATTCTTCTTCTTTTATCTCCTTCTTCACTGACATGAGCGGTTGTGATGGTTCGGTAAATCCAGACATTTCTGACTTTAGTTCTGTTTGGAAACAGAAACTCGTCAAACTATCCTTCAATGCAACGATATGGTGAAAATCTGCAAAGAAAGAACTACAATATAGTTGTATGCTGCTGAATTACAAATACTGTATAGTCCAGAGCATCCCAGTCAGCCTTTGTGATTCATTAATCTGTCTGTGGTGTTAATATATGCTTCTTCTGTCTGACCTATTACCCTGATTCAAACCTAGCCAATCAGCTGTAGGAGCTTTGAATTCAAACTAGCATGACAAAGGGTTATGGGCAGGTCTCTGAGCACCGTTTACACATCTGATGGTCCTCAGGTGGGCATGGCCATAACTCAACCTGCTGAGACTACACAAAGGAGTGTAGTAGGGGGTGGGGTGGATGTGTGAACTGAACGGTGATGGAGATAATGTACCTTCCTTCAAGGATGTAACACATAACAAATACAATTTACATGAATAAAAAAGGCTTTCTCTTTGGCAGTACTCCAACTAAACCTTGCCTGTACATCTATTGTGACTAACATAGAAATAGTTTATTTACTCACAATTCTCTCAGAGATGCTTGCTGACTTGTTCTTGTACTGCACCTTTAATCTTTATGTTCATACAATAGGAAAGAAACCTGGGGAAGAGGTTGCGGGTAAAGAGAAAGAGACGGTTACCATAGATTTGCCTTTTTGCAATACAAATTAGTACACATATTTATTTTTGCTAATGTAAAGCATTAAAAGTTGTAGTCGGTGATTCTGACAAGAGGTTGATGATCAAATCACACTGGCACTGATTGTTTCCCATTTGCAGGGCCAAGACTTTACGAACACCGGAATTATTTTGAGGACACACTCTGAACAGACAGCTAGAAGACTGTGAGGAGCAAGTTGCTAGATTTGACCAAAATTGTACCTGAACCTTTAAGTTTCTTTTTCTTTCTGTGATTCAGTGATTTTCTTGACATGCACCTACAGGTCACTTTCACAGATACAAAGATCAAAGCACCTTGCACAGCTTTGTCACATTAGTCCATACTTTTTTCTGGTAATTGTTCAACAACAATTATTCCCAAAGTGCTTTGTACAATTTATGTTTTTGAATTTCCACACAGTCATAATGAATCAGTAGTATTCATGTAGAAGCAGAAGACAGAGAAGGAGTAGTGACCAACAGAGATTTCAAAGAATGCTATTTTCAGGGTTGTAATACCAAAAAAAGAACTTGAGGCCCAAATACTGGGAGTTTGTGCTAATGCCAATCTAGTCACATCCACAACATATTGGGTAATTTATCCAGATGTCATAAAAGAGGTTGTAAGAAAAAGGGAAGTTTCTTTTGTGGTTGATGCAGCAATCTGTATACATTCCAGTACAGTAACGAAGCACGTGGAACATACTCCAGATTCAGTGGTGCATATCTGAACAACAAGCATCTTATCTAGCCATATATACGGTTTAAGACACCTCCCAGGTTTTTAATGTAAATGAGCTAGGCTTCTAATTCAAACAGGTCTGGCAACCTTTTGTTGTTCTGTATGATGATCAGGTTTCTCTGACCTACTGCCTAAGATGGTTCTCAAATGGCCTATCCCATTGCCATACTATGATTAATTGCTCACAGCTCAGTTTGCTTCCTGACCCCAGGTGTCTGAGAAAATCCAGTGTGGGGACTTTTCCTTTGTTACCATGAACATTACCATTTTGGATAGCAGCTGCTTAATCATGAACTCACAGGATTTATTGTAATTTTTTACAAGGTGTTGCAGCTGCTTGATCATGAATCTCATGTTCACTCACATGATATACTGTAATTAGTTACAAGGTGTTGAAAAGAAGGCCACTGCTATGTTATATGGAACACTTACTTACGTACCTGCATCCCCTTTTCAGTGCAATATTTTTCATGTCCATTGGGTATTACTGAGCCATTCACAAACACTGACAAGTAACTGGAAGAAAATCAGTTTCAGAAGAGTTTTCTAATTGAACCACTTTAACCCCTTTGATTGAGTCTTCTTTTAGAAGATAGCCATTCATCATGAAACTAGCCAATAAGAAACTAGTGACTTGTACTGTACTGTTTGTCAGCTCTGTCACACATAACTTAATGTCATTTTGGTTATACAAAGGAAAATATGTTCAATTCCTTGTGCTTATTGGTTGGGGAATTCCCACAGTGGCTAATCCTCTCACTATCAGATGCAAGTACTCATAGCCAACAACCTAACCAATATAACAACTTCCCAACTATAGATACAAGTACGCAAAACTGGTTGGAGACAGCCAGAACAGCTGCATGTTGTACCCAGGATCCTTAAGGCCCCTCCTTCATAGTAAACAGGCCCCAGTCTGTAGCCCACAAGTCCTAAACACAACAACATGATTGCCCAACCATACAACCTGAGCAACAGGATACTTACAACATCAACAAAGCTACCTTTGTGAGCATTTCACTGGGGTTTTCAAGCAGGCACCTTCCTTCATCAGTGTTTTGTTGAATTAGGCCCACAGTGCCTCCAGAAGGCTCAACAGTGGTGTCTGGCATCCCAGAGCCACCCACTACATTCTCATGATGGGTTAGAATGTATGCCGCTAACAGAGACAACAAACAGATACACCTCAAAATGGACCTTGATAAGATTTCACGTATCTCAGTTTTAGTTCAGTTTAATTCATGACCTGTCAGGGAATTATTTCACCCTTTGTATAAGGACTGTATTTAAACCTCAGTTATTAAGACACACACAACCAAGAATAAAATCAAGTAACAGACATTTACTCTGGCCCAGAGGAGAGTAGTGGTTTCAGAACGCTGTCCCCACATACACTGCCCCTTGAGTAACTTGCCTGACCATTTATTAAGAAATCTCACAGACAAAGACAATGACACACCCATGGCTCTGTCTTCCCATGCCTGGTTCCAAAACACAAGAATGTTTACCTAAGACCCCCAAAAACCCTGACTATGGGTCTTAGACCAATAAATCAGTCTTAACCTAAACATTTCATGACAGTCTGAATTCCAAGCTTCTCTTCCACAGTTTCAAACTTCCTTTCACAGAACAATGGAAAGAGCTTAGTCCTCCATTTAACTAACTAACTATAATCAAACTAAAACCCATCATGATAATAATTAAAAAGAAACATTTCTTTCACATGACCCCAAGTAGTCTGTAAGCGTCTCAGTCACAACCATCTGGCTCGCTTTTTCAGGAGCCTTAGGCAACTCCTTTAAAGCTCCTTTGAGTGACCTTCCTCGAAAACTTAAATCCAACAGAAGTGATTTGGTTGATTTAGCTACAAATCCTCTAACACCCATCTCCACTGGTCTTGTGTGTGATGCCCAACCTCGTTGTCTTGGTTTCGCTACCACTTCCGCATACCTTAGCTTCTTGCTTTCAAATACTTTCTCAATCGCATCTTCAAAGAGAATTCTTAACTCAATAATGGAAACAATGTACAAGTACTTACACTTAGAATATAACACCATGTCTAGGTCTCATAGATGTCACAACAATACATTGTGGAACATGACGTTGTCTACTGACACCCACCAGTAATCTCCAGTCCCACATGGACAAATACTGATGAAGGTCCTTACAATTTTAAGTTTTAAATCAGTCTAGTGTGTTAAAGGAAAAACATCTGCCTTCATACGAGTGAAAAGTCAAACAGACAGCACTTCAATCTCAACAGTTTTACAAACCGCTGAGACCCAGCAACTCCAGTTTGGGCATTTGTTCAGCTGTGTTGATGTGTCATGCAAGATGTGTTGAAATGGAGGGACACAGACCTGAGACATTATTCACTCCTTCACTGATCCTCTACTCTGCTTCTCTTCTCTACCATTACTCTAGAATCTAGTATGGCAACAAATCTCTTCACCTGTTCACTTTTAAGAGATACTGTCTATTTTGGCTACAGGCCAACAGCTCCAGGGAAGTGTAGAAAGATAACTGGCTACACACAGTCAAGCACTGCCCTTGAGGGGACCCTGGAAAGTGCTAACGAGCTGAACCAGTTTTTCAACAGGTTTGACCTCCCAACCCCCTTGAGCTCAGCAAGGCAGACTGGGTCCCCTCTCATCACCTCCACCAGTGCCCCCATTCACACCTCGCCTCCCGCCTCCCCCAGCCCCCGACCCCACTCATCACCACCAGTGCCCCCACTTACACCATGTCTCCCCACCCCCCCACCCCAGGAGGCAGCAGCATGCCACCCCACACACACCTCCCCCAGATCACAGCCCAGCACGACTTCTACACCTGGACTGTACATATGTACATAGTTATATTTATTTACGGATAGGCTGTCCAACCAACCCAAGAAACCTCAGGGTCATTATTGATGACCAACTGACTTTCACGGACCACATCGCCTCTGTCTCCAGGTCCTGCCGCTTTGCGCTATTCAACGTCCGCAAAATCAGGCCGTACCTAACCCAGTACACCACCCAGCTGCTGGTGCAAACCTTGGTGAGTTCCCGCCTTGATTACTGCAACGCCCTCCTAACGGGTCTGGCGGCTTGCGTGGTGAAACCACTACAAATGATCCAGAACGCGGCAGCGCGTTTGGTGTTCAACCAACTGAAAAGGGCACACGTCACCCTGCTACTCATTGAGCTCCACTGGCTGCCTGTAGCTGCTCGCATTAAGTTCAAGTCACTTATGCTTGCCTACAGAGTTATTACTGGCTCTGCTCCCACCTACCTAAATGCTCTTGTAAGGGCAAATGTTACACCTAGGATGCTGCGCTCTTCTAGTGAGCGTCGTTTGGTACTGCCGTCTGTGCAAGTACGGCAGTCTAGACTATTCTCATTTGTAGTTCCACGTTGGTGGAATGAACTGCCTAGCACTACCAGAGTAGGGGCATCCCTCTCTACCTTTAAGAAGCTTTTGAAGACCCAACTCTTCAGAGAGCACCTCCCGTCCTAACTGGCACTTCGACTAGTGTTAACTTGCAATTACAGCAGTTACATTCCTGCACTTCTTTTTCTTTTCCATTTCGTTTTTTTATATTTCTTATGTAAAGTAGTATTTATTGTAACACCAGGTTCTATTGCTCGTAGCTTGTTCTCTCCCTTGTACGTCGCTTTGGACAAAAGCGTCTGCTAAATGTAAATGTAAATGTAAATGTAAATGCAATCACTCAGAGAACCAGCGCAGATATGTAGGGCCAGTGTTTACTTATCTTATTTATATTTATTTTTATTTATATTTTGTATTCCTATTACATTGTAACCCACTCTTACCTGTAACTCTCCTTGCTGCTATTACACCTGCATTTCCCTACAGGGATTAATAAAGGTTTATCTTATCTTATAAGATAGGAGGACCCCCTCGAAAACGAGATGCTGCATCTCAAGGGGTTATCCTCCAAACAATACATTTCAAATTATCTGTATCTTATTTTATGGAGCCTACATTGAAAGTATGGCAACAAATCTCTTCACCTGCTCACTTTTATGAGATACTGCCTATTTTGTAGATTCAATGAAACCGAATAATTAAACAGTGCTTCATCTCTCTACCACAGTTGTAGTTCACATAAAGTTCATTGTTTACTTACGAAATGCTTGAATTGGCACAAGCTAAACATTAAAACCTGTTTCATGTAGAAAACCCATGAATGTATCAGGTAAAAACAACACGGGATAGATAAGACATTTTTATTCCCACTCAGTTTTCCATAACAATTAAGTAACAGGGTGTTGTGTATTCCCACCATACTCTATTGAACAGGTTGGTACGGAGTGTGAATCTCCGCAAGACGTGTAAAACATGCAAGGTCTCATGCCAGTTAACCTAGCTATGGGGAGTCCTGGCCATCTCTGTCTTAGTGCCCCATTATAACAGTTGCCAGTTGCCTGGGTGTGTTAATATACACTAATTAGCTGCTGAGTCAAATGTGTGTGTTTGGGGGCCAAGCAGTGAAGCGGTACAGGCACACAGAAGGTTTCCATTATTTATTAATTATCATTAGCCTATCATTTATTTTTAGCATCAAATTACTGACAATTGTCAGGGCCGGGCTCGGGAAACGAACTCTGGCCACTGGTTCTCTGGTCCAGAGAGAAGCTCACTGAGCTAATGAAGGAAGTAGGACCCAAATGCAAGATGCTTGCAGGAATTGTTGTCTTTAATAACAGGGAAAACACAAAAAGGAATAATCCAAACGCTCGGAAGACAGTCAAAAACAGATAATCAAAAACAGAGAAGTTGATTTTAACAAGACTAGGAAAAATAAAAGATTTACAAAGACTGTGACTAGACTGTGAAACTGGAACTAGCAAACGTGATTAACCTAAGAGCCTTGAGAGACCTGAGACTTGAAACACGAAACATGAAAGCTAGAACCCAGTACTGACCAGAACACAAACGAGTAAGTCACCGAAAAGAACACAAAAAACCACCAGGTATAAATACAACACTTAATGGGTCATGTGACCAATTAACTAACAAACAGACAGTTGGCAACAATGAAAGGAAAACCGACACAGAAAGTCAACAAAAGCACATGTACAAACATAACAAACACTGGAAGCACATGTACACACACAACCACACCACAGCCTCTCTAGTCGGCGGCCTCCAGAGGCCCGGAGGTCCCAACTTGTGACACAGAGGTTCCAAATCGTGACAACAATAACACGTATGAAATTGTTTCTTTTTAGGAGGCTAAACTAGAAGAAGGAAACATGACAATTCTCTCAAAACAAAAATATATTTTTAATAACGAAGACCCAGGAAAGATACAGAAATTAATTTGGTAACTAGCTTTAGTAGTTATTTTCCTGCCAGCTACAACCCACACATAACATGGCAGCAAGATTAAGAACTACAATCCCTATGAGGAGTAGCCACAATGTTATCACAAAAGGTTAGAATACAAACCTTTCCCTTTAACACTTGGGAGACCAAGGCCTGTTAGACTCTTTTAGGAAGTTTGACATGCCTAAATGCTTTTATATATTTGTATATATCACTAAAAACACAGATGCAAAAGTGGCATATATGATTATGTTCTAGAACATCGGTTCCCAAACTGGGGTACGTGTACCCCCAGGGGTACGCAAAGTGGTTCAGGGGGTACGCAGGGAGAAAATTTCCGCGATAACAGAAAACGGAAGGAATTCACAGAATGTACCGTTTGAAACAGAATTGCAACTTTCAGACGGAAACATCATTTTGTGCATCAAAATCGCCCAAATTCCCCTGTATTTTGTCCTGCAAGGCTGTATTTATTTCTTATAAACACAACAACGATCGCAACGATGAACAAGCATTAATTCGAAACAAAACCACTGAGAAAATGTCACGTCTGTGCTGAACTCCGCTCCGGCCACGCCCCCCTATCCTATTCAACACAGACCTCCGTAGCCTATCAAATGAATTAGTTCATCTTCCCAATCGCCTGCAAATAATGTTTTTTTAGTCTTCTGTTCTGTTGATGGCTGGCCAACAACAACCTTAGAAGGTTTGGGTCACTTGTGGCACATATTATTCACTCATTTTAGGCCATCAATCTACCTCTGGGTGAACAAAATAAGCCGAAACGGATTAAAACGGAATTAAAGTAAAAGGTGAAAAGGAAAAGTTTATTTTTTTCAACGGGGGGGGGGGGGTAAGCAGCTGGATATTAAATGTCTGAAGGGGTACGGTACTGTAAAAAGTTTGGGAACTACTGTTCTAGAAGACCTCACCAATAATAACATGAGGGAATGTAGTACAATATTTTTTTATTTAATTCAAATGTAAACATACCCTTACAAAAACCTACTTTTACCCTAAGGGTAAACTGGTGTTGAACATCAACCTTAAAATGTTCTGCTTCTGTGGCTAACAAAAGCATCTACATTAATGAACCAAAGATCTGATATTTGTGTGTATGGTCAGAAAAAAACCAGCATGGTTTGTCTACTGTATATTTCCTGATGTGTCTTGAGATTTGTTCTACGCTTAAAGCATAAAGATTTTTGCATTGTTTCACCCAGGAGGAATGATCATTTTTTCTTCTCTTTTTATTTTTGTAAACCCAGAGCAAATGCCTTTTATTCTTGAGAAGTAGGTTTCCCTTATGTTGTTATACTTATTACATTCTGTCAGGAAAAGTAACTCATACCCTGTTACTACAGTGAGGGCAGAGTCTGTATTTTTGAGGTAGCCATGTTTGTCTGTGTCTACCCTTTTTAATGACAATGCTATGTTCCCTCCCCCGTCCTCTTTCTTTCTTCCCCCATCTCTGACCCTCAACACTCATCTTTGAGGTGTAGATAATCTTCATATGAGGCGCTGTTTAGGCCATATATCTAGAAAGCTTGCACAAACAGCTACTGCTGCTTGTCGATTATATATTTTACGTCCTCACACCGCACCCCCACATACACATACTTGAAAAAAACACTCACTTTTAACTTTTTTTTATTGAATTCATGTTTCAATCTCTACCCTAACTAATGTTTCATATGTGAAGGAATAAACTTTTATCATGTACATCACATGTTGTTTTAAAACTCATCTAATCTAAAATATTTCAGTAAGTGATACTCAATCAGGTATTAGCAGGGCAGCACATCATTTCAATGGATCCTCTGGTGACTCTTGAGATTAGACATTTGGTTAAAGGCCTTTCCACACTGAGAACACTGATGTGGCTTTTCTCCAGTATGGATCTTCTGGTGTGTTTTAAGATCAGACATTCGGCTAAAGTTTTTACCACACTGAGAACACTGATGTGGCTTTTCTCCAGTATGGATCTTCTGGTGTGTTTTAAGATTACCCATAAGGCTAAAGGTTTTTCCACACAGAGAACACTGATGTGGCTTTTCTCCAGTATGGCTCTTCTGGTGTGTTTTAAGATTACACATATGGCTGAAGGTTTTTCCACACAGAGAACACTGATATGGCTTTTCTCCAGTATGGATCTTCTGGTGATTTTTAAGATTACTCATTTGATTAAAAGCCTTTCCACACTGAGAACACTGATGTGGCTTTTCTCCAGTATGGATCTTCTCGTGTTTCTTGAGATGAGATATGTGGCTAAAGGTTTTTCCACACTGAGAACACTGATGTGGCTTTTCTCCAGTATGGATCTTCTGGTGTGTTTTAAGATCAGACATTTGGCTAAAGGTTTTTCCACACTGAGAACACTGATGTGGCTTTTCTCCAGTATGGATCTTCTGGTGTGTTTTAAGATTACCCATAAGGCTAAAGGTTTTTCCACATAGAGAACACTGATGTGGCTTTTCTCCAGTATGGATCTTCTGGTGTTTTTTAAGATTACACATAAGGTTGAAGGTTTTTCCACACAGAGAACACTGATGTGGCTTTTCTCCAGTATGGATCTTCTGGTGATTTTTAAGATTACTCATTTGATTAAAAGCCTTTCCACACTGAGAACACTGATGTGGCTTTGCCCCAATATGGATCCCCTGGTGTCTCTTGAGATTAGACATTTGTCTAAAGGTTTTTCCACACTGAGAACACTGATAGGGCTTTTCTCCAGTATGGATCCTCTGATGGGTCCTAAGTTGAGACATGTGGCTAAAGGTCTTTTCACACTGAGAACACTGATAAGGCCTTTCCCCAGTATGGATCCTCTGGGGTTCCTTGAGGCTGGATATATAATTAATGGTCCCTCCACATTGAGAACACTGAACTGGCTTTTCTCCAGTATGTTTCATCATATGTACGGTTAGGTGTGATTGATTTGACTGATTGTGACATCTGTCTTTGTTTCTTTTTTCCTCAGTGTTCCCTTTCATATTAGATTGGATCCTTTGAATGTCTCCTGTAAGATTATAAAAAAAAGTTCAGCAATATTTTCTCTCTTCTCCTCTATCTGGGATGATTCTACAATACAATACATACGATACATATTTTTGATTTTTGTTTTGTCAGACACTTTCTCTCTTTTGAATGTAACAGACTGCAGATATTATCCCATAAGTAAGGTATTCCCACAGTATCTCTGTTCTCTGAAGAGGTCTCACATTCATTGTGAAGCACAAGTTAGCCAAGTTTCTCTAAAATGTAAGTAGTGTAACTATACATAACACATAACGACGAACAAGCAACTTACCTGTAGGAGAAGAGGCATAGTGACCATATTCACTTAAATCAAATTCTTCTTCATCTGTAATTTCCATTGGTGAATTCTTTTCTTCTTTCATGGTTGGTGACGTGTACATTTCAGTCTTGATTTCACATTCCATTCCAGGCTTTTCTTCCACTGTCTGAATTGCAGACAAATACTCTTGTAGGAAATCATCAAATTCTTCTTCTTTTATCTCCTTCTTCACTGACATGAGCGGTTGTGATGGTTCGGTAAATCCAGACATTTCTGACTTTAGTTCTGTTTGGAAACAGAAACTCTGTCAAACTATCCTTCAATGCAACGATATGGTGAAAATCTGCAAAGAAAGAACTACAATATAGTTGTATTGCTGGTGAATTACAAATACTGTATAGTTCCAGAGCAGCCCGGTGCCATTTATCTGACTCTGTGGTGTTAATATAGTGCTTCTTCTGTCTGACCTATTAGCTTCCTGGATTCAAACCTAGCCAATCAGCTGTAGGAGATTTTAGAATTCAAACTAGCATGACAAAGGGTTATGGGCAGGTCTCTGAGCACCGTTTACACATCTGATGGTCCTCAGGTGGGCATGGCCATAACTCAACCTGCTGAGACTACACAAAGGAGTGTAGTAGGGGGGTGGGGTGGATGTGTGAACTGAACGGTGATGGAGATAATGTACCTTCCTTCAAGGATGTAACACATAACAAATACAATTTACATGAATAAAAAAGGCTTTCTCTTTGGCAGTACTCCAACTAAACCTTGCCTGTACATCTATTGTGACTAACATAGAAATAGTTTATTTACTCACAATTCTCTCAGAGATGCTTGCTGACTTGTTCTTGTACTGCACCTTTAATCTTTATGTTCATAAAATAGGAAAGAAACCTGGGGAAGAGGTTGCGGGTAGAAAGAGAAAGAGAGACGGTTACCATAGATTTGCCTTTTTGCAATACAAATTAGTACACATATTTATTTTTGCTAATGTAAAGCATTAAAAGTTATAGTCGGTGATTCTGACAAGAGGTTGATGATCAAATCACACTGGCACTGATTGTTTCCCATTTGCAGGGCCAAGACTTTACGAACACCGGAATTATTTTGAGGACACACTCTGAACAGACAGCTAGAAGACTGTGAGGAGCAAGTTGCTAGATTTGACCAAAATTGTACCTGAACCTTTAAGTTTCTTTTTCTTTCTGTGATTCAGTGATTTTCTTGACATGCACCTACAGGTCACTTTCACAGATACAAAGATCAAAGCACCTTGCACAGCTTTGTCACATTAGTCCATACTTTTTTCTGGTAATTGTTCAACAACAATTATTCCCAAAGTGCTTTGTACAATTTATGTTTTTGAATTTCCACACAGTCATAATGAATCAGTAGTATTCATGTAGAAGCAGAAGACAGAGAAGGAGTAGTGACCAAACAGAGATTTCAAAGAATGCTATTTTCAGGGTTGTAATACCAAAAAAAGAACTTGAGGCCCAAATACTGGGAAGTTTTGTGCTAATGCCAATCTAGTCACATCCACAACATATTGGGTAATTTATCCAGATGTCATAAAAGAGGTTGTAAGAAAAAGGGAAGTTTCTTTTGTGGTTGATGCAGCAATCTGTATACATTCCAGTACAGTAACGAAGCACGTGGAACATACTCCAGATTCAGTGGTGCATATCTGAACAACAAGCATCTTATCTAGCCATATATACGGTTTAAGACACCTCCCAGGTTTTTAATGTAAATGAGCTAGGCTTCTAATTCAAACAGGTCTGGCAACCTTTTGTTGTTCTGTATGATGATCAGGTTTCTCTGACCTACTGCCTAAGATGGTTCTCAAATGGCCTATCCCATTGCCATACTATGATTAATTGCTCACAGCTCAGTTTGCTTCCTGACCCCAGGTGTCTGAGAAAATCCAGTGTGGGGACTTTTCCTTTGTTACCATGAACATTACCATTTTGGATAGCAGCTGCTTAATCATGAACTCACAGGATGTATTGTAATTTTTTACAAGGTGTTGCAGCTGCTTGATCATGAATCTCATGTTCACTCACATGATATACTGTAATTAGTTACAAGGTGTTGAAAAGAATGCCACTGCTATGTCATATGGAACACCTACTTACTTACGTACCTGCATCCCCTTTTCAGTGCAATATTTTTCATGTCCATTGGGTATTACTGAGCCATTCACAAACACTGACAAGTAACTGGAAGAAAATCAGTTTCAGAAGAGTTTTCTAATTGAACCACTTTAACCCCTTTTGATTGAGTCTTCTTTTAGAAGATAGCCATTCATCATGAAACTAGCCAATAAGAAACTAGTGACTGTACTGTACTGTTTGTCAGCTCTGTCACACATAACTTAATGTCATTTTGGTTATACAAAGGAAAATATGTTCAATTCCTTGTGCTATTGGTTTGGGAATTCCCACAGTGGCTAATCCTCTCACTATCAGATGCAAGTACTCATAGCCAACAACCTGACCAATATAACAACTTCCCAACTATAGATACAAGTACGCAAAACTGGTTGGAGACAGCCAGAACAGCTGCATGTTGTACCCAGGATCCTTAAGGCCCTCCTTCATAGTAAAACAGGCCCAGTCTGTAGCCCACAAGTCCTAAACACAACAACATGATTGCCCAACCATACAACCTGAGCAACAGGATACTACAACATCAACAAAGCTACCTTTGTGAGCATTTCACTGGGGTTTTCAAGCAGGCACCTTCCTTCATCAGTGTTTTGTTGAATTAGGCCCACAGTGCCTCCAGAAGGCTCAACAGTGGTGTCTGGCATCCCAGAGCCACCCACTACATTCTCATGATGGGTTAGAATGTATGCCGCTAACAGAGACAACAAACAGATACACCTCAAAATGGACCTTGATAAGATTTCACGTATCTCAGTTTTAGTTCAGTTTAATTCATGACCCCAAGTAGTCTGTGCGCGTCTCAGTCACAACCATCTGGCTCGCTTTTTCAGGAAGCCTTAGGCAACTCCTTTAAAGCTCCTTTGAGTGACCTTCCTCGAAAACTTAAATCCAACAGAAGTGATTTGGTTGATTTAGCTACAAATCCTCTAACACCCATCTCCACTGGTCTTGTGTGTGATGCCCAACCTCGTTGTCTTGGTTTCGCTACCACTTCCGCATACCTTAGCTTCTTGCTTTCAAATACTTTCTCAATCGCATCTTCAAAGAGAATTCTTAACTCAATAATGGAAACAATGTACAAGTACTTACACTTAGAATATAACACCATGTCTAGGTCTCATAGATGTCACAACAATACATTGTGGAACATGACGTTGTCTACTGACACCCACCAGTAATCTCCAGTCCCACATGGACAAATACTGATGAAGGTCCTTACAATTTTAAGTTTTAAATCAGTCTAGTGTGTTAAAGGAAAAACATGTGCCTTCATACGAGTGAAAAGTCAAACAGACAGCACTTCAATCTCAACAGTTTTACAAACCGCTGAGACCCAGCAACTCCAGTTTGGGCATTTGTTCAGCTGTGTTGATGTGTCATGCAAGATGTGTTGAAATGGAGGGACACAGACCTGAGACATTATTCACTCCACTGATCCTCTACTCTGCTTCTCTTCTCTACCATTACTCTAGAATCTAGTATGGCAACAAATCTCTTCACCTGTTCACTTTTAAGAGATACTGTCTATTTTGGCTACAGGCCAACAGCTCCAGGGAAGTGTAGAAAGATAACTGGCTACACATAGTCAAGCACTGCCCTTGAGGGGACCCTGGAAAGTGCTAACGAGCTGAACCAGTTTTTCAACAGGTTTGACCTCCCAACCCCCTTGAGCTCAGCAAGGCAGACTGGGTCCCCTCTCATCACCTCCACCAGTGCCCCCATTCACACCTCGCCTCCCGCCTCCCCCAGCCCCCGAACCCACTCATCACCACCAGTGCCCCCACTTACACCATGTCTCCCCCCACCCCCCCCACCCCAGGAGGCAGCAGCATGCCACCCCACACACACCTCCCCCAGATCACAGCCCCAGCACGACTTCTACACCTGGACTGTACATATGTACATAGTTATATTTATTTACGGATAGGCTGTCCAACCAACCCAAGAAACCTCAGGGTCATTATTGATGACCAACTGACTTTCACGGACCACATCGCCTCTGTCTCCAGGTCCTGCCGCTTTGCGCTATTCAACGTCCGCAAAATCAGGCCGTACCTAACCCAGTACACCACCCAGCTGCTGGTGCAAACCTTGGTGAGTTCCCGCCTTGATTACTGCAACGCCCTCCTAACGGGTCTGGCGGCTTGCGTGGTGAAACCACTACAAATGATCCAGAACGCGGCAGCGCGTTTGGTGTTCAACCAACTGAAAAGGGCACACGTCACCCTGCTACTCATTGAGCTCCACTGGCTGCCTGTAGCTCCTCGCATTAAGTTCAAGTCACTTATGCTTGCCTACAGAGTTATTACTGGCTCTGCTCCCACCTACCTAAATGCTCTTGTAAGGGCAAATGTTACACCTAGGATGCTGCGCTCTTCTAGTGAGCGTCGTTTGGTACTGCCGTCTGTGCAAGTACGGCAGTCTAGACTATTCTCATTTGTAGTTCCACGTTGGTGGAATGAACTGCCTAGCACTACCAGAGTAGGGGCATCCCTCTCTACCTTTAAGAAGCTTTTGAAGACCCAACTCTTCAGAGAGCACCTCCCGTCCTAACTGGCACTTCGACTAGTGTTAACTTGCAATTACAGCAGTTACATTCCTGCACTTCTTTTCTTTTCCATTTCGTTTTTTATATTTCTTATGTAAAGTAGTATTTATTGTAACACCAGGTTCTATTGCTCGTAGCTTGTTCTCTCCCTTGTACGTCGCTTTGGACAAAAGCGTCTGCTAAATGTAAATGTAAATGTAAATGTAAATGTAAATGCAATCACTCAGAGAACCAGCGCAGATATGTAGGGCCAGTGTTTTACTTATCTTATTTATATTTATTTTTATTTATATTTTGTATTCCTATTACATTGTAACCCACTCTTACCTGTAACTCTCCTTGCTGCTATTACACCTGCATTTCCCTACAGGGATTAATAAAGGTTTATCTTATCTTATCTGTATCTTATTTTATGGAGCCTACATTGAAAGTATGGCAACAAATCTCTTCACCTGCTCACTTTTATGAGATACTGCCTGTTTTGTAGATTCAATGAAACCGAATAATTAAACAGTGCATCATCTCTCTACCACAGTTGTAGTTCACATAAAGTTCATTGTTTACTTACGAAATGCTTGAATTGGCACAAGCTAAACATTAAAACCTGTTTCATGTAGAAAACCCATGAATGTATCAGATAAAAACAACACGGGATAGATAAGACATTTTTATTCCCACTCAGTTTTCCATAACAATTAAGTAACAGGGTGTTGTGTATTCCCACCATACTCTATTGAACAGGTTGGTACGGAGTGCGAATCTCCGCAAGATGTGTAAAACATGCAAGGTCTCATGCCAGTTAACCTAGCTATGGGGAGTCCTGGCCATCTCTGTCTTAGTGCCCCATTATAACAGCTGGCAGGTGCACGGGTGTGTTAATATACACTAATTAGCTGCGGAGTCAAATGTGTGTGTGTGGGGGCCAAGCAGTGAAGCTACACAGGCACACAGAAGGTTTCCATTATTTATTAATTATCATTAGCCTATCATTTATTTTTAGCATCAAATTACTGACAATTGTCAGGGCCGGGCTCGGGAAACGAACTCTGGCCGCTGGTTCTCTGGTCCAGAGAGAAGCTCACTGAGCTAATGAAGGAAGTAGGACCCAAATGCAAGATGCTTGCAGGAATTGTTGTCTTTAATTACTTCTCCAAAACAGGGAAAACACAAAAAGGAATAATCCAAACGCTCAGAAGACAGTCAAAAACAGATAATCAAAAACAGAGAAGTTGATTTTAACAAGACTAGGAAAAATAAAAGATTTACAAAGACTGTGACTAGACTGTGAAACTGGAACTAGCAAACGTGATTAACCTAAGAGCCTTGAGAGACCTGAGACTTGAAACACGAAACATGAAAGCTAGAACCCAGTACTGACCAGAACACAAACGAGTAAGTCACCGAAAAGAACACAAAAAACCACCAGGTATAAATACAACACTTAATGGGTCATGTGACCAATTAACTAACAAACAGACAGTTGGCAACAATGAAAGGAAAACCGACACAGAAAGTCAACAAAAGCACATGTACAAACATAACAAACACTGGAAGCACATGTACACACACAACCACACCACAGCCTCTCTAGTTGGCGGCCTCCAGAGGCCCGGAGGTCCCAACTTGTGACACAGAGGTTCCAAATCGTGACAACAATAACACGTATGAAATTGTTTCTTTTTAGGAGGCTAAACTAGAAGAAGGAAACATGACAATTCTCTCAAAACAAAAATATATTTTTAATAACGAAGACCCAGGAAAGATACAGAAATTAATTTGGTAACTAGCTTTAGTAGTTATTTTCCTGCCAGCTACAACCCACACATAACATGGCAGCAAGATTAAGAACTACAATCCCTATGAGGAGTAGCCACAATGTTATCACAAAAGGTTAGAATACAAACCTTTCCCTTTAACACTTGGGAGACCAAGGCCTGTTAGACTCTTTTAGGAAGTTTGACATGCCTAAATGCTTTTATATATTTGTATATATCACTAAAAACACAGATGCAAAAGTGGCATATATGATTATGTTCTAGAACATCGGTTCCCAAACTGGGGTACGTGTACCCCCAGGGGTACGCAAAGTGGTTCAGGGGGTACGCGGGGAGAAAATTTCCGCGATAACAGAAAACGGAAGGAATTCACAGAATGTACCGTTTGAAACAGAATTGCAACTTTCAGACGGAAACATCATTTTGTGCATCAAAATCGCCCAAATTCCCCTGTATTTTGTCCTGCAAGGCTGTATTTATTTCTTATAAACACAACAACGATCGCAACGATGAACAAGCATTAATTCGAAAACAAAACCACTGAGAAAATGTCACGTCTGTGCTGAACTCCGCTCCGGCCACGCCCCCCTATTCAACACAGACCTCCGTAGCCTGTCAAATGAATTAGTTCATCTTCCCAATCGCCTGCAAATAATGTTTTTTTAGTCTTCTGTTCTGTTGATGGCTGGCCAACAACAACCTTAGAAGGTTTGGGTCACTTGTGGCACATATTATTCACTCATTTTAGGCCATCAATCTACCTCTGGGTGAACAAAATAAGCCGAAACGGATTAAAACGGAATTAAAGTAAAAGGTGAAAAGGAAAAGTTTATTTTTTTCAACGGGGGGGGGGGGGGGGGGGGGTAAGCAGCTGGATATTAAATGTCTGAAGGGGTACGGTACTGTAAAAAGTTTGGGAACTACTGTTCTAGAAGACCTCACCAATAATAACATGAGGGAATGTAGTACAATATTTTTTTATTTAATTCAAATGTAAACATACCCTTACAAAAACCTACTTTTACCCTAAGGGTAAACTGGTGTTGAACATCAACCTTAAAATGTTCTGCTTCTGTGGCTAACAAAAGCATCTACATTAATGAACCAAAGATCTGATATTTGTGTGTATGGTCAGAAAAAAACCAGCATGGTTTGTCTACTGTATATTTCCTGATGTGTCTTGAGATTTGTTCTACGCTTAAAGCATAAAGATTTTTGCATTGTTTCACCCAGGAGGAATGATCATTTTTCTTCTCTTTTTATTTTTGTAAACCCAGAGCAAATGCCTTTTATTCTTGAGAAGTAGGTTTCCCTTATGTTGTTATACTTATTACATTCTGTCAGGAAAAGTAACTCATACCCTGTTACTACAGTGAGGGCAGAGTCTGTATTTTTGAGGTAGCCATGTTTGTCTGTGTCTACCCTTTTTAATGACAATGCTATGTTCCCTCCCCCGTCCTCTTTCTTTCTTCCCCCATCTCTGACCCTCAACACTCATCTTTGAGGTGTAGATAATCTTCATATGAGGCGCTGTTTAGGCCATATATCTAGAAAGCTTGCACAAACACTACTGCTGCTTGTCGATTATATATTTTACGTCCTCACACCGCACCCCCACATACACATACTTGAAAAAAACACTCACTTTTAACTTTTTTTTATTGAATTCATGTTTCAATCTCTACCCTAACTAATGTTTCATATGTGAAGGAATAAACTTTTATCATGTACATCACATGTTGTTTTAAAACTCATCTAATCTAAAATATTTCAGTAAGTGATACTCAATCAGGTATTAGCAGGGCAGCACATCATTTCAATGGATCCTCTGGTGACTCTTGAGATTAGACATTTGGTTAAAGGCCTTTCCACACTGAGAACACTGATGTGGCTTTTCTCCAGTATGGATCTTCTGGTGTGTTTTAAGATCAGACATTCGGCTAAAGTTTTTACCACACTGAGAACACTGATGTGGCTTTTCTCCAGTATGGATCTTCTGGTGTGTTTTAAGATTACCCATAAGGCTAAAGGTTTTTCCACACAGAGAACACTGATGTGGCTTTTCTCCAGTATGGCTCTTCTGGTGTGTTTTAAGATTACACATATGGCTGAAGGTTTTTCCACACAGAGAACACTGATGTGGCTTTTCTCCAGTATGGATCTTCTGGTGATTTTTAAGATTACTCATTTGATTAAAAGCCTTTCCACACTGAGAACACTGATGTGGCTTTTCTCCAGTATGGATCTTCTCGTGTTTCTTGAGATGAGATATGTGGCCAAAGGTTTTTCCACACTGAGAACACTGATGTGGCTTTTCTCCAGTATGGATCTTCTGGTGTGTTTTAAGATCAGACATTTGGCTAAAGGTTTTTCCACACTGAGAACACTGATGTGGCTTTTCTCCAGTATGGATCTTCTGGTGTGTTTTAAGATTACCCATAAGGCTAAAGGTTTTTCCACATAGAGAACACTGATGTGGCTTTTCTCCAGTATGGATCTTCTGGTGTTTTTTAAGATTACACATAAGGTTGAAGGTTTTTCCACACAGAGAACACTGATGTGGCTTTTCTCCAGTATGGATCTTCTGGTGATTTTTAAGATTACTCATTTGATTAAAAGCCTTTCCACACTGAGAACACTGATGTGGCTTAGCCCCAATATGGATCCCCTGGTGTCTCTTGAGATTAGACATTTGTCTAAAGGTTTTTCCACACTGAGAACACTGATAGGGCTTTTCTCCAGTATGGATCCTCTGATGGGTCCTAAGTTGAGACATGTGGCTAAAGGTCTTTTCACACTGAGAACACTGATAAGGCCTTTCCCCAGTATGGATCCTCTGGGGTTCCTTGAGGCTGGATATATAATTAATGGTCCCTCCACATTGAGAACACTGAACTGGCTTTTCTCCAGTATGTTTCATCATATGTACGGTTAGGTGTGATTGATTTGACTGATTGTGACATCTGTCTTTGTTTCTTTTTTCCTCAGTGTTCCCTTTCATATTAGATTGGATCCTTTGAATGTCTCCTGTAAGATTATAAAAAAAAGTTCAGCAACATTTTCTCTCTTCTTCTCTATCTGGGATGATTCTACAATACAATACATACGATACATATTTTTTATTTTTGTTTTGTCAGACACTTTCTCTCTTTTGAATGTAACAGACTGCAGATATTATCCCATAAGTAAGGTATTCCCACAGTATCTCTGTTCTCTGAATAGGTCTCACATTCATTGTGAAGCACAAGTTAGCCAAGTTTCTCTAAAATTGAAGTAGTGTAACTATACATAACACATAACGATGAAAAAGCAACTTACCTGTAGGAGAAGAGGCATAGTGACCATATTCACTTAAATCAAATTCTTCTTCATCTGTAATTTCCATTGGTGAATTCTTTTCTTCTTTCATGGTTGGTGACGTGTACATTTCAGTCTTGATTTCACATTCCATTCCAGGCTTTTCTTCCACTGTCTGAATTGCAGACAAATACTCTTGTAGGAAATCATCAAATTCTTCTTCTTTTATCTCCTTCTTCACTGACATGAGCGGTTGTGATGGTTCGGTAAATCCAGACATTTCTGACTTTAGTTCTGTTTGGAAACAGAAACTCGGTCAAACTATCCTTTAATGCAACGATATGGTGAAAATCTGCAAAGAAAGAACTACAGTATAGTTGTACTGCTGCTGAATTACAAATAATGTATAGATCCAGAGCATCCCAGTGCCAGCCTTAACAATGTGAGTTCATTAATCTGTCTTTGTGGTGTTAATATAATGCTTCTTCTGTCTGACCTATTACCTTCTTGAATTCAAACCTAGCCAATCAGCTGTAGGAGCTGTTGGAATGCAAACTAGCATGACAAAGGATTATGGGCAGGTCTCTGAGCACCGTTTACACATCTGATGGTCCTCAGGTGGGCATGGCCATAAATCAACCTGCTGAGACTACACAAAGGAGTGTAGTAGAGGGGTGGGGTGGATGTGTGAACTGAACGGTGATGGAGATAATGTACCTTCCTTCAAGGATGTAACACATAACAAATACAATTTACATGAATAAAAAATACTTTCTCTTTGGCAGTACTCCAACTAAACCTTGCCTGTACATCTATTGTGACTAACATAGAAATAGTTTATTTACTCACAATTCTCTCAGAGATGCTTGCTGACTTGTTCTTGTACTGCACCTTTAATCTTTATGTTCATACAAGAGGAAAGAAACCTGGGGAAGAGGTTGCGGGTAAAAAGAGAAAGAGAGACGGTTACCATAGATTTGCCTTTTTGCAATAAAAATTAGTACACATATTTATTTTTGCTAATGTAAAGCATTAAAAGTTGTAGTCTGTGATTCTGACAAGAGGTTGATGATCAAATCACACTGGCACTGATTGTTTCCCATTTGCAGGGCCAAGACTTTACGAACACCGGAATTATTTTGAGGACACACCCTGAACAGACAGCTAGAAGACTGTGAGGAGCAAGTTGCTAAATTTGACCAAAAGTGTACCTGAACCTTTAAGTTTATTTTTCTTTCTGTGATTCAGTGATTTTCTTGACATGCACCAACAGGTCACTTTCACAGATACACAGATCAAAGCACCTTGCACAGCTTTGTCACATTAGTCCATACTTTTTTCTGGTAATTGTTCAACAACAATTATTCCCAAAGTGTTTTTTACAATTTATGTTTTTGAATTTCCACACAGTCATAATGAATCAGTAGTATTCATGTAGAAGCAGAAGACAGAGAAGGAGTAGTGACCAGACAGAGATTTCAAAGAATGCTATTTTCAGGGTTGTAATACCAAAAAAAGAACTTGAGGCTCAAATACTGGGGAGTTTGTGCTAATGCCAATCTAGTCACATCCACAACACATTGGGTAATTTATCCAGATGTCATAAAAGAGGTTGTAAGAAAAAGGGAAGTTTCTTTTGTGGTTGATGCAGCAATCTGTATACATTCCAGTACAGTAACGAAGCACGTGGAACATACTCCAGATTCAGTGGTGCATATCTGAACAACAAGCATCTTATCTAGCCATATATACGGTTTAAGACACCTCCCAGGTTTTTAATGTAAATGAGCTAGGCTTCTAATTCAAACAGGTCTGGCAATCTTTTGTTGTTCTGTATGATAATCAGGTTTCTCTGACCTACTGCCTAAGATGGTTCTCAAATGGCCTATCCCATTGCCATACTATGATTAATTGCTCACAGCTCAGTTTGCTTCCTGACCCCAGGTGTCTGAGCAAATCCAGTGTGGGGACTTTTCCTTTGTTACCATGAACATTACCATTTTGGATAGCAGCTGCTTAATCATGAACTCACAGGATTTATTGTAATTTTTTACAAGGTGTTGCAGCTGCTTGATCATGAATCTCATGTTCACTCACATGATATACTGTAATTAGTTACAAGGTGTTGAGAAGAAGGCCACTGCTATGTCATATGGAACACCTACTTACTTACGTACCTGCATCCCCTTTTCAGTGCAATATTTTTCATGTCCATTGGGTATTACTGAGCCATTCACAAACACTGACAAGTAACTGGAAGAAAATCAGTTTGAGAAGAGTTTTCTAATTGATGTTGTGCTGTACAGAACTCGAACACAGAGAACCACTTTAACCCCTTTTGATTGAGTCTTCTTTAAGAAGATAGCCATTCATCATGAAACTAGCCAATAAGAAACTAGTGACTGTACTGTACTGTTTGTCAGCTCTGTCACACATAACTTTATGTCATTTTGGTTATACAAAGGAAAATATGTTCAATTCCTTGTGCTATTGGTTGGGGAATTCCCACAGTGGCTAATCCTCTCACTATCAGATGCAAGTACTCATAGCCAGCAACCTAACCAATGTAACAACTGCCCAACTATACATACCAGTACGCAAAACTGGTTGGAGACAGCCACAACAGCCGCATGTTGTACCCAGGATCCTTAAGGCCCTCCTTCATAGTAAAACAGTCCCAGTCTGTAGCCCACAAGTGCTAAACACAACAACATGATTGCGCAACCATACAACCTGAGCAACAGGATACTACAACATCAACAAAGCTACCTTTGTGAGCATTTCACTGGGGTTTTCAAGCAGGCACCTTCCTTCATCAGTGTTTTGTTGAATTAGGCCCACAGTGCCTCCAGAAGGCTCAACAGTGGTGTCTGGCATCCCAGAGCCACCCACTACATTCTCATGATGGGTTAGAATGTATGCCGCTAACAGAGACAACAAACAGATACACCTCAAAATGGACCTTGATAAGATTTCACGTATCTCAGTTTTAGTTCAGTTTAATTCATGACCCCAAGTAGTCTGTGCGCGTCTCAGTCACAACCATCTGGCTCGCTTTTTCAGGAGCCTTAGGCAACTCCTTTAAAGCTCCTTTGAGTGACCTTCCTCGAAAACTTAAATCCAACAGAAGTGATTTGGTTGATTTAGCTACAAATCCTCTAACACCCATCTCCACTGGTCTTGTGTGTGATGCCCAACCTCGTTGTCTTGGTTTCGCTACCACTTCCGCATACCTTAGCTTCTTGCTTTCAAATACTTTCTCAATCGCATCTTCAAAGGGAATTCTTAACTCAATAATGGAAACAATGTACAAGTACTTACACTTAGAATATAACACCATGTCTAGGTCTCATAGATGTCACAACAATACATTGTGGAACATGACGTTGTCTACTGACACCCACCAGTAATCTCCAGTCCCACATGGACAAATACTGATGAAGGTCCTTACAATTTTAAGTTTTAAATCAGTCTAGTGTGTTAAAGGAAAAACATCTGCCTTCATACGAGTGAAAAGTCGAACAGACAGCACTTCAATCTCAAGAGTTTTACAAACCGCTGAGACCCAGCAACTTCAGTTTGGGCATTTCTTCAGCTGTGTTGATGTGTCATTCAAGATGTGTTGAAATGGAGGGACACAGACCTGAGACATTATTCACTCCTTCACTGATCTTCTACTCTACTTCTCTACTCTACCATTACTCTAGAATCTAGTATGGCAACCAATCTCTTCACCTGTTCACTTTTAAGAGATACTGTCTATTTTGGCTACAGGCCAACATCTCCAGGGAAGTGTAGAAAGATAACTGGCTACACACAGTCAAGCACTGCCCTTGAGGGGACCCTGGAAAGTGCTAACGAGCTGAACCAGTTTTTCAACAGGTTTGACCTCCCAACCCCAATGAGCTCAGCAAGGCAGACTGGGTCCCCTCTCATCAACTCCACCAGTGCCCCCATTCACACCTCGCCTCCCGCCTCCCCCAGCCCCCGACCCCACTCATCACCACCAGTGCCCCCACTTACACCATGTCTCCCCCCACCCCCCCACCCCAGGAGGCAGCAGCATGCCACCCCACACACACCTCCCCCAGATCACAGCCCCAGCACGACTTCTACACCTGGACTGTACATATGTACATAGTTATATTTATTTACGGATAGGCTGTCCAACCAACCCAAGAAACCTCAGGGTCATTATTGATGACCAACTGACTTTCACGGACCACATCGCCTCTGTCTCCAGGTCCTGCCGCTTTGCGCTATTCAACGTCCGCAAAATCAGGCCGTACCTAACCCAGTACACCACCCAGCTGCTGGTGCAAACCTTGGTGAGTTCCCGCCTTGATTACTGCAACGCCCTCCTAACGGGTCTGGCGGCTTGCGTGGTAAAACCACTACAAATGATCCAGAATGCGGCGGCGCTTCTGGTGTTCAACCAACTGAAAAGGGCACACGTCACCCTGCTACTCATTGAGCTCCACTGGCTGCCTGTAGCTGCTCGCATTAAGTTCAAGTCACTTATGCTTGCCTACAGAGTTATTACTGGCTCTGCTCCCACCTACCTAAATGCTCTTGTAAGGGCAAATGTTACACCTAGGATGCTGCGCTCTTCTAGTGAGCGTCGTTTGGTACTGCCGTCTGTGCAAGTACGGCAGTCTAGACTATTCTCATTTGTAGTTCCACGTTGGTGGAATGAACTGCCTAGCACTACCAGAGTAGGGGCATCCCTCTCTACCTTTAAGAAGCTTTTGAAGACCCAACTCTTCAGAGAGCACCTCCCGTCTTAACTGGCACTTTGACTAGTGTTAACTTGCAATTACAGCAGTTACATTCCTGCACTTCTTTTTCTTTTCCATTTCGTTTTTTATATTTCTTATGTAAAGTAGTATTTATTGTAACACCAGGTTCTATTGCTCGTAGCTTGTTCTCTCCCTTGTACGTCGCTTTGGACAAAAGCGTCTGCTAAATGTAAATGTAAATGTAAATGCAATCACTCAGAGAACCAGCGCAGATATGTAGGGCCAGTGTTTTACTTATCTTATTTATATTTATTTTTATTTATATTTTGTATTCCTATTACATTGTAACCCACTCTTACCTGTAACTCTCCTTGCTGCTATTACACCTGCATTTCCCTACAGGGATTAATAAAGGTTTATCTTATCTTATCTGTATCTTATCTTATGGAGCCTACATTGAAAGTATGGCAACAAATCTCTTCACCTGCTCACTTTTATGAGATACTGCCTATTTTGTAGATTCAATGAAACCGAATAATTAAACAGTGCTTCATCTCTCTACCACAGTTGTAGTTCACATAAAGTTCATTGTTTACTTACGAAATGCTTGAATTGGCACAAGCTAAACATTAAAACCTGTTTCATGTAGAAAACCCATGAATGTATCAGATAAAAACAACACGGGATAGATAAGACATTTTTATTCCCACTCAGTTTTCCATAACAATTAAGTAACAGGGTGTTGTGTATTCCCACCATACTCTATTGAACAGGTTGGTACGGAGTGTGAATCTCCGCAAGACGTGTAAAACATGCAAGGTCTCATGCCAGTTAACCTAGCTATGGGGAGTCCTGGCCATCTCTGTCTTAGTGCCCCATTATAACAGCTGGCAGGTGCACGGGTGTGTTAATATACACTAATTAGCTGCTGAGTCAAATGTGTGTGTTTGGGGGCCAAGCAGTGAAGTTGCACAGGCACACAGAAGGTTTCCATTATTTATTAATTATCATTAGCCTATCATTTATTTTTAGCATCAAATTACTGACAATTGTCAGGGCCGGGCTCGGGAAACGAACTCTGGCCGCTGGTTCTCTGGTCCAGAGAGAAGCTCACTGAGCTAATGAAGGAAGTAGGACCCAAATGCAAGATGCTTGCAGGAATTGTTGTCTTTAATTACTTCTCCAAAACAGGGAAAACACAAAAAGGAATAATCCAAACGCTCAGAAGACAGTCAAAAACAGATAATCAAAAACAGAGAAGTTGATTTTAACAAGACTAGGAAAAATAAAAGATTTACAAAGACTGTGAAACTGGAACTAGCAAACGTGATTAACCTAAGAGCCTTGAGAGACCTGAGACTTGAAACACGAAACATGAAAGCTAGAACCCAGTACTGACCAGAACACAAACGAGTAAGTCACCGAAAAGAACACAAAAAACCACCAGGTATAAATACAACACTTAATGGGTCATGTGACCAATTAACTAACAAACAGACAGTTGGCAACAATGAAAGGAAAACCGACACAGAAAGTCAACAAAAGCACATGTACAAACATAACAAACACTGGAAGCACATGTACACACACAACCACACCACAGCCTCTCTAGTTGGCGGCCTCCAGAGGCCCGGAGGTCCCAACTTGTGACACAGAGGTTCCAAATCGTGACAACAATAACACGTATGAAATTGTTTCTTTTTAGGAGGCTAAACTAGAAGAAGGAAACATGACAATTCTCTCAAAACAAAAATATATTTTTAATAACGAAGACCCAGGAAAGATACAGAAATTAATTTGGTAACGTCATAAGCAGCTGGATATTAAATGTCTGAAGGGGTACGGTACTGTAAAAAGTTTGGGAACTACTGTTCTAGAAGACCTCACCAATAATAACATGAGGGAATGTAGTACAATATTTTTTTATTTAATTCAAATGTAAACATACCCTTACAAAAACCTACTTTTACCCTAAGGGTAAACTGGTGTTGAACATCAACCTTAAAATGTTCTGCTTCTGTGGCTAACAAAAGCATCTACATTAATGAACCAAAGATCTGATATTTGTGTGTATGGTCAGAAAAAAACCAGCATGGTTTGTCTACTGTATATTTCCTGATGTGTCTTGAGATTTGTTCTACGCTTAAAGCATAAAGATTTTTGCATTGTTTCACCCAGGAGGAATGATCATTTTTCTTCTCTTTTTATTTTTGTAAACCCAGAGCAAATGCCTTTTATTCTTGAGAAGTAGGTTTCCCTTATGTTGTTATACTTATTACATTCTGTCAGGAAAAGTAACTCATACCCTGTTACTACAGTGAGGGCAGAGTCTGTATTTTTGAGGTAGCCATGTTTGTCTGTGTCTACCCTTTTTAATGACAATGCTATGTTCCCTCCCCCGTCCTCTTTCTTTCTTCCCCCATCTCTGACCCTCAACACTCATCTTTGAGGTGTAGATAATCTTCATATGAGGCGCTGTTTAGGCCATATATCTAGAAAGCTTGCACAAACAGCTACTGCTGCTTGTCGATTATATATTTTACGTCCTCACACCGCACCCCCACATACACATACTTGAAAAAAACACTCACTTTTAACTTTTTTTTATTGAATTCATGTTTCAATCTCTACCCTAACTAATGTTTCATATGTGAAGGAATACACTTTTATCATGTACATCACATGTTGTTTTAAAACTCATCTAATCTAAAATATTTCAGTAAGTGATACTCAATCAGGTATTAGCAGGGCAGCACATCATTTCAATGGATCCTCTGGTGACTCTTGAGATTAGACATTTGGTTAAAGGCCTTTCCACACTGAGAACACTGATGTGGCTTTTCTCCAGTATGGATCTTCTGGTGTGTTTTAAGATCAGACATTCGGCTAAAGTTTTTACCACACTGAGAACACTGATGTGGCTTTTCTCCAGTATGGATCTTCTGGTGTGTTTTAAGATTACCCATAAGGCTAAAGGTTTTTCCACACAGAGAACACTGATGTGGCTTTTCTCCAGTATGGCTCTTCTGGTGTGTTTTAAGATTACACATATGGCTGAAAGTTTTTCCACACAGAGAACACTGATATGGCTTTTCTCCAGTATGGATCTTCTGGTGATTTTTAAGATTACTCATTTGATTAAAAGCCTTTCCACACTGAGAACACTGATGTGGCTTTTCTCCAGTATGGATCTTCTCGTGTTTCTTGAGATGAGATATGTGGCTAAAGGTTTTTCCACACTGAGAACACTGATGTGGCTTTTCTCCAGTATGGATCTTCTGGTGTGTTTTAAGATCAGACATTTGGCTAAAGGTTTTTCCACACTGAGAACACTGATGTGGCTTTTCTCCAGTATGGATCTTCTGGTGTGTTTTAAGATTACCCATAAGGCTAAAGGTTTTTCCACATAGAGAACACTGATGTGGCTTTTCTCCAGTATGGATCTTCTGGTGTTTTTTAAGATTACACATAAGGTTGAAGGTTTTTCCACACAGAGAACACTGATGTGGCTTTTCTCCAGTATGGATCTTCTGGTGATTTTTAAGATTAGTCATTTGATTAAAAGCCTTTCCACACTGAGAACACTGATGTGGCTTTGCCCCAATATGGATCCCCTGGTGTCTCTTGAGATTAGACATTTGTCTAAAGGTTTTTCCACACTGAGAACACTGATAGGGCTTTTCTCCAGTATGGATCCTCTGATGGGTCCTAAGTTGAGACATGTGGCTAAAGGTCTTTTCACACTGAGAACACTGATAAGGCCTTTCCCCAGTATGGATCCTCTGGGGTTCCTTGAGGCTGGATATATAATTAATGGTCCCTCCACATTGAGAACACTGAACTGGCTTTTCTCCAGTATGTTTCATCATATGTACGGTTAGGTGTGATTGATTTGACTGATTGTGACATCTGTCTTTGTTTCTTTTTTCCTCAGTGTTCCCTTTCATATTAGATTGGATCCTTTGAATGTCTCCTGTAAGATTATAAAAAAAAGTTCAGCAACATTTTCTCTCTTCTTCTCTATCTGGGATGATTCTACAATACAATACATACGATACATATTTTTTATTTTTGTTTTGTCAGACACTTTCTCTCTTTTGAATGTAACAGACTGCAGATATTATCCCATAAGTAAGGTATTCCCACAGTATCTCTGTTCTCTGAATAGGTCTCACATTCATTGTGAAGCACAAGTTAGCCAAGTTTCTCTAAAATTGAAGTAGTGTAACTATACATAACACATAACGATGAAAAAGCAACTTACCTGTAGGAGAAGAGGCATAGTGACCATATTCACTTAAATCAAATTCTTCTTCATCTGTAATTTCCATTGGTGAATTCTTTTCTTCTTTCATGGTTGGTGACGTGTACATTTCAGTCTTGATTTCACATTCCATTCCAGGCTTTTCTTCCACTGTCTGAATTGCAGACAAATACTCTTGTAGGAAATCATCAAATTCTTCTTCTTTTATCTCCTTCTTCACTGACATGAGCGGTTGTGATGGTTCGGTAAATCCAGACATTTCTGACTTTAGTTCTGTTTGGAAACAGAAACTCGGTCAAACTATCCTTTAATGCAACGATATGGTGAAAATCTGCAAAGAAAGAACTACAGTATAGTTGTACTGCTGCTGAATTACAAATACTGTATAGATCCAGAGCATCCCAGTGCCAGCCTTAACAATGTGAGTTCATTAATCTGTCTTTGTGGTGTTAATATAATGCTTCTTCTGTCTGACCTATTACCTTCTTGAATTCAAACCTAGCCAATCAGCTGTAGGAGCTGTTGGAATGCAAACTAGCATGACAAAGGGTTATGGGCAGGTCTCTGAGCACCGTTTACACATCTGATGGTCCTCAGGTGGGCATGGCCATAAATCAACCTGCTGAGACTACACAAAGGAGTGTAGTAGAGGGGTGGGGTGGATGTGTGAACTGAACGGTGATGGAGATAATGTACCTTCCTTCAAGGATGTATGTAACACATAACAAATACAATTTACATGAATAAAAAAGGCTTTCTCTTTGGCAGTACTCCAACTAAACCTTGCCTGTACATCTATTGTGACTAACATAGAAATAGTTTATTTACTCACAATTCTCTCAGAGATGCTTGCTGACTTGTTCTTGTACTGCACCTTTAATCTTTATGTTCATACAATAGGAAAGAAACCTGGGGAAGAGGTTGTGGGTAAAAAGAGAAAGAGAGACGGTTACCATAGATTTGCCTTTTTGCAATACAAATTAGTACACATATTTATTTTTGCTAATGTAAAGCATTAAAAGTTGTAGTCGGTGATTCTGACAAGAGGTTGATGATCAAATCACACTGGCACTGATTGTTTCCCATTTGCAGGGCCAAGACTTTACGAACACCGGAATTATTTTGAG
>NW_024879739.1:0-80491 GCF_900700415.2 Clupea harengus | reverse complement strand
GGGAATAGCGTGTGCCTGTGCCACCTGGACTGGTGGGGCTGACTGCTGCGCAGATGAGTACCCCGTGTGCTGCTGGCTGACTCCAGGCACGTACTGAGCTAGGGGGGGTGTCTGGACATACGACAACTGGTGCTGTTGGGACACTGCCGAAGAGGGCCCCATGGATGTGGACAGGGTTCCTAAATGGGTTGCTGTCTGCTGCTGCTGCTGCTGCGGCTGCATGCTGACTGGAGGAGAGGGAGCCATGCTGTTCTTCAGATGGTGGGGGACTGAGCCTTGCACACACAGGGGAGCCACAGAGGTGTAGTCTTGTGGCTGCTGCTGCTGCTGCTGCTGCTGCTGCTGGAACGTCTGGTGTAAGACAGAGTGACCCCCCACCTCTCCACTGCCCACACTCTCTGAGTAGTGGCTCAGGGTGCTCACAGAGCTGCTGACAGAGCTGCTGCTCAAGCTCACATCGTCACGCTCGGAGCCTGCCACAGTGGCATTCTCAGACACAAACTGACGCACAGTCTCCACTGAATGGTTGATGGGATTCTCTAATGGGACCATGGAGGCCGCAGAAGCAGAGGCAAAGGTGGATGAAGTGGTCTCTTTATCATAATACTCAGTGCATGTCCATCTCCCCTTCTTGAACGGCTCGGAATTAGAGTCTAGCTTGACTACCCTGAAACGTGAACTTGTCGCTGCTGGAGCTGGCTGCTGCTGCTGCTGGGTGTGAGAGACAGGGACTGGGGTTCCTGTGGTCACGGGCTGCACGGCTCCAGACACTCCTGTAAGGCCACTGTTACTCCGCCCCAAAACACCATGGGCACCTGCCCCAGTCATTCCACAATGTTGATGCTGCTGCTGGATCAAGTTCACATTTTGGTTGCTGCTACTGTTCATCAAACCAGTGGAAAAGACTACATTGCTAGTGCTGGTGCTGGCGCTGATACCCCCGACAACAGGCACACAGGCTGAACTCAACGTACTGACATGATTAACATTGTTCGAACTGACATTACAAATCGGGGCACCTGAGACAGCAGAGAATGCTCCAGCAATAGCTCCTGTGACAGATGCAGATGCAGCTGAACGCTGACCCATCACACCAGTGGCGCTGGCAGAGGCATTTTCAAGGATGCCTCCAACATTCGAAGGCATTTTCTGGGCAACACTTGGTAAAGCTCCAGAGCTGGAGGTGACAGCAGTGGACACGGCAGCCACAGCAGGGAAGCCTGACTGGGCACTGATGATGGAGGCTGATGAGGCTGCGTTGGCATGGATATGCTGGTAGTGGTGATGATAATGAGCATCCTGGTGGTGGTGGTGGTGATGGACAGTTCCATTCATCAATGTACCCTGTGGATGAGTCTGGGTCAAGGAGTGATGGAGTGGGGGTTGGTTAGGAGACACAGCTCCTGGGGTTTCTGCCTCGTGGAAATTGTTGAGCGTTTCCTCTGAAGAGCTCCTCTCCGGAGCTCCCTTATCATTAGTTCGGGAAAGAGATACATCCAGGATCTCAGAGGAGGACAAATCCTCCGTGTGAGACTCATCCAAGTCGTCGCAGCTTTCAGTGTCCTCAGTTATACTGTTGTTGGTGCTGACAGAGATTTGAGCAGGTGTCACACTGGTGATCTGAAAACCACTTTTCTTCTTCATCATCTGTGCTCCGGATGATGGCAGAATCTGAGGTTGCACAGTAGACTGGGGGTGAATGTTGAGACTGTGGGGAGGTTGCTGAGATCCGGGAGTGGAAGACACAGGTAATGGGTGAGGCTGAATCACGGAGTGATATTCATCAGCCGGCAGAGGGTTGTTACTAAGGGTAGAACAAGTAACAGTTGACAACGCAGACGTGGTTCCGCTGCTTGGATTACAAACGTTACCCCTTCTAGGAACAATTGCTGGGTGCGCCATTTTTCTTGGGCTTGGTGAGTCTCCTGCAGAGTCTGGGTGATGCATTTCGAAAAATCCAGAGGGAGTATACAGTTGTAAACACCGGTACTGCCGTTTTGACAGTGGTTTTATACACAGATGTCCCACCTTGCCAGACTAAATTCCACATACGCCGGAAACCTTTCAGTATCTTATCACCTTTAAGTTAAGGGAATTGAAGTATCCAGTCACCTTTAAGTGAAGGGAATCTAACTCTGAGTATTTAAATGCAGACTTCAAAGCAGCCAGATAGTGCTAACGTAAACCGAACAGTTGTCAGCGAGTCTTGGGCTAACTAGCTAGCTAGCCTCCTAGATAACACTGGCTTTCCTGGTGGGATGTGCTTTAAACACTGTACTCTAGCTAGCTAAGTTTAAGCTAACATAGCTATTGCCCCTTATTGCGTTTTACAATGAGTGACTTCTTAGGGCATCTATACTACATTAGAAGAGTAATAAATATAAATTCAGTTACCTAGCTAACGTTAGCTACAAGAACACAGCAAGACTAATGTTAAGTTAACGTTACCTCCATCATTGTCTGGCTCTGTTGAGTCATATTAATTGACATACTGCGTAGAAGACATTGAAATAATGAATCAGTCCTTGGCAGGGTGGATATGAAGAAAGTGTCCGTTTTGATTGTGAAGTCACTATTTATTCCATTTCGTCCCCTCTTTGTTATAGTCCAACGTTTGCTGTCTCACTCTCCCAGGGTCTGAGCACTGGCCACCTTCTTGTAATGTTGCCTGCTGTCTGTGCCTGTGACGAGACTAAAGGGGGAGGAGTGCTTGCCAACATGGCGATGGCGCATGCGTGTTGACGACTCGGAACAGCCAGACATAAAGCAGTCTGGGGAGAGGTGGAGTGACAATAATAGAAGATGAGGCAGAAGAGCGAACAAAAACGAGCTTCGGCACACATTCCGGAAAGTGCCGATGAGTGAAAACAAAACATTCCTCGTAGAATAACACTGGTAAAATACGAAGACAATATAAATAACGTACAGGTGAATATCTGTCACTTTGGACTTGGATAATGCATTGAAACATTGCAGTACACTAGCAGAGCAGCAGCTAGCTAGGCTATGCTACTTTGTTTAGTATTCTGGTCCACAGGGAGCAGCGCACCAGCTGAGGTGATTATATTGTAATCCGCTAAAATATGGGCGTTGTCCTGGTCCGTTTTGGTGCCGGTTCGCGACATCGTCTAACACTTTTGATCGGGTCAGTCTGGTGAAATAATAAGGCTATTCACAACTGCAGTGGCACGGTTTGCTAGATGTATTACATTATAAAATATAGTTCATAATTGATACAGCCTCCAATTACTTCACTCATAATAGACTAATTCATCTCCAATTTGTGTTTGGTTGACTGTTGGTAGCCTACAGTGCTGTAAACGAATCCGAAAGTTTGTTCTGTTTAACAAAACAGTCACATTCAAAGAGGCACCAGAGTTTTCTACAGACAAAATAGAGCCGGTGACCAAACACATGTGTTTACAGACGTCGTCCACATCGCTTCTGGTAGGTTTACTTCTGGCCAAAGGGAAACACACACACACACACACACACATATGTATATATACACACACACACATATATATATATGTTTTGTATGTATATATTTATATATATATTTTCCCTTTGGCCAGATGTATATATATATATATATTTATATATATATATATATTTATTTATTTATATATATATATATATATATATATATATATATATATATAGGTAAGGTTTTGCATGGCTCTGTTTATTATGTGTTTAGTTACGTACATCTATACCAAGTTAGGCGGTTTCAGAAATATTTCAGAGCTTGGACCACAAGTTGATGTGCATGTCCTGCTAGAGTGTGGTTTGACCCTACTTTAACATGCATGTCAGAGACACTTGTACTATAATTTTGCTACTAAGACAATAGAAGACATTTTATACATTGTAGCATGATCAATACTGAGAATGGATTAAATTAGTGTAATGTAACCTGTGTTGCGAAAAGCACGATCATGCTCTGGGGTTGAATTTGTATCCTTGGACCTGGAAAATAGCCATATCAAGGGTGCTTTAAAGCTAAACCTGCACTTCTCTTAAAGTATTTGGAAGTGAGATTATTAGCACTGTTGAATTATAGGGTTCACGTTTTGAGTCTGGCCCCTCCTGGCTGCATGTCAAAGGCTTTGTTCACATTATAGGAAGAATGTGGCCCAGTTTTTATTCTGTGACACATTTATGATTGTGTTTGGCCTGAAAGGACACACAAAGCTGTTTTATTTATCAGATAGGATCCCAAACGAGGGTTAGATATCGGAAGCGTGGTCTGACGATGGAAATCATCAGACCGCTGATGACCATGGGGATGGAATGCTGTAACACATTTTTCTCTTGTCACCAAGCATAACAATATTAGTATTACTTATGTCATATTAGTATAACTCTATCAGTATTTCTCATGTTGTCTTTGATTTAAAAATAGGTTTCTTCAGAAGTTGAAGAAAAATAAAGAGTGATGGTAGAATACTTATAAAAGGAAGGGAATATAAAAATCCCCAACAGGAATACATGCCCTTTGTGACTGGCAGGCAGTGTCCAGAGCAGGCAGACAGGCTGTACCCATCCCATACAAATGGTTGGGAGAGAGAGCCAGCGAGGGCTGATTGCAATGTAAGCGTCTGGTGCTGTCAGCAGCTTTAAATCACTCTGGCACTCTACAACAAAAAACACAGAGAGCTATTGTGCAGCCTGAAGAGTATTGGTCAATTTATACTCTAGTCGGCTTTTCTTATAGGAACATTTATTAAAATCTCATGAAACATTCATTTCATTCCTAATATCATGCATAGTTTGGAAAGGAATATAGAATGAATTGCAGAGAACATTGTAGTGAACTTGCACATTATGTGTTAGAGTACTGTGCATAGGCTACTAAACTCTGATTCAGACACAAGGGCATCTGTGTGAGTTGACCATACCCAATACTTACAGACATGAATTGATTTGTGATGAAAGCTGGAGCTACAGTTTCTGCAGCATAACCCTGACCGAACTGAGATGGAATTTCTGAAACAACAAAAGCTTATGGAGAGGGGGGAGGTGGGGGGAGACAAGACCCGGCTAGTCAGGCAAGCTATACACTGCTGGCCCCAGGCCCGGCGTCTGGGGCTTATGTCCACTCGGCCTTGTTACACTGGACTAGGAGCCAATCACATTGAGTGTTTCTCAGCCAGGATGCCCAGTTTATTTTTGTTGGACAGGCCGCCTGGCAGAAAATTGAGGTCTCTGCATACCGTGAGCTCCATCACTTTCATTCATAAGCTTTTCTTCCCACGTTAGCTCATCTGGCTATAACTGGGTGTGGCCACACCATGTAACTACATAACACATACAGAGGAGGCTGTATGTCAAGAAATATGGTTTTACATATTTTACTTCATTTTATGTACAAAAATGCAAATTTATATGTTTACACTTCTTGTCTAATTAAATGTACGTTGAAAATGTAATTGAGAACAGAAACATTGCATGCAGAAACAATTGACACTGAACAACAATTGAACAGACTTTTCACACAGCTGACACTATAGTAATGATGTGGTGTGACCCTGTCCTTTTGTCACAACATTAATGATGCACTTTAATCAGACCAGAAGAAAGAGAACAAAAACTCCAATTGTCCTTCTATGCCAGTCACATGGAGGGGAGGGACCCCTTCAGTCATCTGGCACATGCTCTGCCATGCATCTCCCAGCACTTTGGTCAACGTGAGTTGTTTTGAAATGTGCTTTATAAATACAATTGACTTTGATATGAAAAAAGTCTGTGAAAACATATATTATTCATAAATGATATCAGCACATATCTGTTATACATGGGGGGCGCTGCTGTGTTGGTGTGATGCAGACGTGATATTCAACAGCTCCCAACAGGTGGAATTTATATTGATCAAAAAAAGACCAATAAGCCAATGTTTTACTTTTGAAATAGTTGCAGGATGTTTATTTCACATTTCGAAGCCATATTTTTTAAGTTTTCAATCTCAAATATGTCGGGTTCAGGCAAATCTAAGTCATCTTCTGCCTCTGCTAACCAACTGACTCATGCTAACGAGGGAAAATATATGTTATACATATGGTTATTTGTATATAGTGTATATGACAACAGTGCGTTCAAATACTTAATTATGGCTCCTTTCATACACAGTAATGAGTGAGATACATGTACAGCAAAGATTGAGAGTGTTAGGGGTGAGAGTGTTAGGGGTGAGAGTGTTAGGAGTGTTAGGGGTGTTAGGGGTGTTAGGAGTGTTAGGGGTGAGAGTGTTAGGAGTGTTAGGAGTGTTAGGAGTGAGAGTGTTAGGAGTGTTATGAGTGTTAGGGGTGTTAGGGGTGAGAGTGTTAGGAGTGTTAGGGGTGTTAGGAGTGTTAGGGGTGTTAGGGGTGAGAGTGTTAGGGTGAGAGTGTTAGGAGTGTTAGGGGTGAGAGTGTTAGGGGTGAGAGTGTTAGGAGTGTTAGGGGTGAGAGTGTTAGGAGTGTTAGGAGTGAGAGTGTTAGGAGTGTTAGGGGTGTTAGGGGTGAGAGTGTTAGGAGTGTTAGGGGTGTTAGGAGTGTTAGGAGTGTTAGGAGTGAGAGTGTTAGGAGTGTTAGGAGTGAGAGTGTTAGGAGTGTTAGGGGTGTTAGGAGTGAGAGTGTTAGGAGTGTTAGGGGTGTTAGGAGTGTTAGGGGTGTTAGGGGTGTTAGGAGTGTTAGGCGTGTTAGGGGTGAGAGTGTTAGGAGTGTTAGGAGTGAGAGTGTTAGGAGTGTTAGGGGTGTTAGGAGTGTTAGGAGTGAGAGTGTTAGGAGTGTTAGGAGTGTTAGGGGTGAGAGTGTTAGCGGTGAGAGTGTTAGGAGTGTTAGGAGTGTTAGGAGTGAGAGTGTTAGGAGTGTTAGGGGTGTTAGGGGTGTTAGGAGTGTTAGGAGTGAGAGTGTTAGGAGTGTTAGAAGTGTTAGGGGTGTTAGGAGTGTTAGGAGTGTTAGGGGTGTTAGGAGTGTTAGGAGTGAGAGTGTTAGGAGTGTTAGGAGTGTTAGGGGTGAGAGTGTTAGGAGTGAGAGTGTTAGGAGTGTTAGGGGTGAGAGTGTTAGGGCTGTTAGGGGTGTTAGGAGTGTTAGGGGTGAGAGTGTTAGGAGTGAGAGTGTTAGGAGTGTTAGGGGTGAGAGTGTTAGGGGTGTTAGGAGTGAGAGTGTTAGGGGTGTTAGGGGTGAGAGTGTTAGGGGTGTTAGGGGTGTTAGGAGTGTTAGGGGTGAGAGTGTTAAGGGTGTTAAAGGTGTGTCTTGATGTTGTACAGTGCAAAGCGGCACTGTGTTGGATCGATGGGTTGGCCAGGATGACCAAGAGCTCAGGCTTAGAGAGGTTCAGTTGAAGGTAGCATTCCAGCGTTCCTTCATCCACCTTCAACCATGGACGGATTATGAAACCATGGGCCCCTGGCAGTGGCGTAAGGCAGTAGTTTCCGAACATTTTACAGTCCCGTACCCTTTTTTCTTCATGTCTGTAACCGCCGCCGCCACACCCCCTCCCCCGCTCGCAAAATATTACATGTAATGACATTTTTTTGTTCAACAGCACAATAACTAAATTCACCTTTACCTCAACAGGATTTACAGCGCACATACACATTTGCTAACACAGCGCAGGTACACGTAATAGTTAATAACAGCGACTTCACGCAGAGGCACTGCCTTAGGGGCCCCCCATAGCTCATGGGCCCGGTAGGCCCGTTCGGTAATCCAACCCTGCCTTCAACTAGGGTTCAATCTCCCAAAGACAAATTTGTACTCCTGTACTACAAATACCTATTTAGAACTATTTGTTGTATTATTTATGTTGACTCTATGGAGAAAGAAATGGATTCAGACTCGTATAAAACACCAGAACCTCCCCTAAACAAATAAAAGACTAGTACACAACACCATCACTCCCCTAAACTAATAAAAGACTAGTACACAACACCATCACTCCCCTAAACTAATAAAAGACTAGTACACAACACCATCACTCCCCTAAACTAATAAAAGACTAGTACACAACACCATCACTCCCCTAAACTAATAAAAGACTAGTACACAACACCATCACTCCCCTAAACTAATAAAAGACTAGTACACAACACCATCACTCCCCTAAACTAATAAAAGCTTATGGTTTTGATTATTCAAATGTTTGAGACGTGGTGTCAGCCAGGGTTAACTTCAGGCAACACTTGTTTGCAGCCGTCCCTTATTCTATAACAATCTATACATTCACTTTTGTATGAGTCTACTGAGAAAGGTCATCAACAGGACACTACATTTCCACTCTCCATTACACCAACTCAGTGGTTCTTTGTAATACTTTGCTCGTTCTTACACTATGTGCCTCTAGCACATCCCTGCCCTGTTCCCAGAAGGAAATACTTCTTCAAAATACTTCCTTCCAAACTGCTGGTCTGTTGTTGATAATTAGATCTTCATGCTAGTTTTGCTAACCAGTCATCAAGTCAGATACTGGCCCTTGCTGATGATGACTTTACCAGCTCATCATGAATCAAGTGCACGTTCATGGACTATTGTGTTGTTTTGACATTGTGAGGGATGGGACAGGTGCAACAGTAATTGGGAATCGGTGAGTAATAGTAATAACATAAAAACTATAGTACATTTCTGATTTGCTTTTGTTCTGATGGTATTTAGGTCTCCTGTCGTGAGTGGATGGGAGGATTGTTATTTCTCTTTTTATAAGACCGACTAGGCAGCTGATGGAGATGTTTAAAATCCAGAGAATGCCCTTGTATTGTTTCATTTTTTGCTACAACTGTAACACAGGAAGAACATGAACACAAATTAAATCCATATGTATTACAGAACAAAGGGACTGAAACATAGAAGATCAGTCTACAATATAATAAATATCAGATCAATCCCTCCAATAACAATGTCCTCGTGTTTATCTTCTCATGTTTTCTCATCTGTACCCTCAACCCTCACCTGCAGTCTCCATACTAGCCAAACAACAGAGAGATTTCTGAGAAAAGAGGAATTAGAGGTACTTCTGTGAGGTAATGCATTTGTGAAAGCATTGAACAATGAGCTCTACTCACTGCACAGTCTGTCTACCTGCTGAGCACTTTACACTCCCCCCCCCCCACCCCCCAAACCTCACTTCCATTCCATGTCTATGGCACCACTGTAACCTGCATTGTGGGAAGCACAGTCAGTCCCACACTGAACCCCAGCCCATGTCATCGGTTGTGCACTTGAAACACATTATCGTCATTATCTTCACAAAGTTATCTTCACAAATGAGTAATTTCTTCACTTTTGTATTGGTAGCTCAGTCTGTTTATAAGTAGGCTGAGTCTGTTATTGACAGTTATTGTTATTGAACCAGTCCATCTTACTTAGTGAAACTCTCCATCTTGCTATCCATAGTTTGGCACCCATATCATCTTGAGGACTTGGCGGAGGCCTATGTACTCACTGAGAACTCACGAAGCCCCACTCAAATGGTTAGTTTACTCTTAAATGCTCAAAATCCACTATTTCTATACCACTAATCCTATAATAAGTGAACTGCACAGTGAATTTCACAGAACGGTTTCATATATTTATGATGTTTTGTTTTTCAGGGAGTTTAACAGTATTTCTGCCATTGTTACTTTGGCATTATCTTCTGAAAACCTGATCTGAACAACAAAGGTCTTCTAAAAAACGTATTTATATTAATATCCAGCATGACACAAAGGCTATGTTGATACAAAAAAAAAAAAAAGGCAGCAAATGATGGCTAAAAGCTCTAGCAAACAACATGGCATTTTATGGTCAAAAAGGCAACAACAACAACAACAACAACAATCATGCTGGGCCAAATCTAGTCTATTCCATACAATGGTGAGTTACTGGCAACACTGGTGGTGGAACAGCTTCATCTAGTGGATATTGCATAAATTGTGGTCATAAATCGTTAAAACTAACTGCATGAAATATAATGTGCTATCCTGAATCTGGGTTTGCCTGCCTTCAAATTACCTCTGAGAAATTTGAGGCAATACAACAGATGGATGTGAGATCAGTTGTGTACAGTACATAATAAATAGTAAACAATAAACTAAATATATTTACTTTATTAAAACTGACAACACATGTGAACATCTCAAGGACCAGTTTCTGTGGGTATATGTGCAATTCATTCGAAGTTGAATTAACATTTATGTGGTAACATGTACCACCACTAGAGAGCAGTGTAAAACAAAACTATGCAAAACTACTGAAATGTACTATTCTCCACAAAACAGTTTTGTTGTTCACATCATAATTTGAGGCAGGTGTACAAAATGATTGTATATGTTGAAGTCCTGTATGACCAAATATTTTGATAGAACTAAATTAGCCATTTATTGACATTAAGACTTTAGAAAGTCAAATGATAGTTTTGTGAATCTTTCTTGAAATAAAAATTCAAACTACAGAAAAAAAATGAGTTTTGTGATGATACTGATAATCTTAAATGCGCTGTTCACTGTGAGCTTCAGAGTGTAATGGAAAATATGCAAATGCACAGCCACTTATTTGACTAAAGTAGTGTGTTAAAACTAAGAATGACACAAACACACATTCGATGGGAGTTTAGAACTAGTTAGTGTCACACTGTTGCCAGGTAGAGGCTACACTGTATTATGCTGCCAACAAACACTGAAACATAAATGTGAAAGAATTCTTTTAATTTCCTCTTCTTCAAATCAAGGATTACACTTTTTACTGGCAAAGAAAACAATTCTAACATTATTACCACCTCCCAGTGCCACTGACCTGATAACCACAGACCGGTCAATACAATGTCGGGAGCCATTGCTGTTTTATGTTAATCATTTCATTTGATTAGCTTCAGCTTCAACAGGAGTGCTGTGGCATGCATGTCACGCTGCTCTGGGTTTGCACTACAGTTGTTAACATTCGTCCAAAATCCTCCAATGTAGAGATTTGAGTAGAATTAAGGTAGATTCTTCTGCACTTGCGCTCCCAGAACTGGACCCATCCATGAAGACAGGAGGAGGGGGGACCCAAGAAAGCAAAGATAGTTTACAAAATGGAGAGAGAACTAACAGGGCAGGGCCAGTGTTGTAAGAAGGGTTTCAGGGTCAAGATGAGCTTTATTTGCCACTTGGTGCCAGCACTCAATAATAACTGAAGGCTTGTTTCTGGCTGTCACTATTTTCATATACATACATCCTTTTGAAAGTTTCAGTTTATATTACATTTTGGGGTCTGCCCAAATGTGATTTATCTCAAAGAGAGCTCATTAGACATCAGGGCAATTAGTTTGCCTTTTGGCACATTAGCAAAAAGCTCCTCCCCTGACTCCAGCCACAATTCTCTACCAACCTGCCACATAGACATCTTGCAATGAAAACATCTTTGTTATGATTCATGTTAAAAGTCTTCATGACTACAGTGTTATTACGGATAATACAATATTCCATCACTTAAATGGTGAATCTGTTGTAATGATTTCAAATGATCAAATGACAGTATTAGATAGTTCTGATGATGAATCACAGTCTTAGGGACTACAAAAGACTAGACCTGAATAGAAAATTCTATGACATCGTATCAGTAATCATTTGTATAAGATGTTCTTTTACGGTTTTCTCTTTCCTCCATCCTTTATCATTTTGCTTGTGCATTTTATATTTCTGCTTTGTGCCTTCTTCTTGCAAGCTGCAGGTATTGATTAAGCGGTTGCTAAGCAACAGGTTTGCCACTGATGTTGGCAATGAATAGAGCTTTTGCAGCCATTGGCTTCTGTTAAACCCCCCCCCCCTTCTAAAGTGGGGGAGGGGATAGGCTTTTCAAGCAAGTTTTGAATTGAAATAGTTCATGATGAAAAGCACTCAAGGGTACCGGAGTCCTTGAATGTAAATATGTTCACAGAAAATGTTCTGTAATGACTACCCTCTGCCCTGTCATTAAGAATGACAAAGAATTGGCAAAGCTTTTAAAAGAGAAAATAAGACTGACCGATTGAAACAAATCCTCTACGTACTTCCATATAAAGACATGAGGTCTGTCTCTACCATTCTGGTTTGCCATATTTCCACATTATCCATGACGCATTTACAGGCAGGTGCACTGTGGGCTTCTGAAGGGATGTCACTACCTTGCAGCACAAGGAATGGAATAATGGGCATAAGTATGCTAACACAGTTTCAAAGGTCTTAAAATAATATGTACGTGAGTAAGTACAAGTTAAGAAAGTTCATTATTTGGACACTGAAATAAAGGTAGCTTATAGGTGGGCTTCAAAGTTTGATTTCAATGATTCATTTTAAATCGGTCCAGCAGCAAGAACTACTTCCAACAATTCCCTTTTCCATTCCAACATATTTAACATATTTCATTCCTGAGCATCAATGGCTCATTTGGTTCAAGAAGAACAGTCAATTCTGAATATTGTACCACCTGTACCAACTAAGTTAAATGACAATACCACACTATATCATGGTTTGATATACTGAAATAACCTGAAATGTATCCTGACTTGTGGCCTGGTCTCAGATAGTAGAACAGACTTGTGGCCTGGTCTCAGATAGTAGAACAGACTTGTGGCCTGGTCTCAGATAGTAGAGCAGACTTGTGGCCTGGTCTCAGATAGTAGAACAGACTTGTGGCCTGGTCTCAGATAGGGCAGACTTGTGGCCTGGTCTCAGATAGTAGAACAGACTTGTGGCCTGGTCTCAGATAGTAGAACAGACTTGTGGCCTGGTCTCAGATAGTAGAACAGACTTGTGGCCTGGTCTCAGATAGTAGAGCAGACTTGTGGCCTGGTCTCAGATAGTAGAACAGACTTGTGGCCTGGTCTCAGATAGAGCAGACTTGTGGCCTGGTCTCAGATAGTAGAACAGACTTGTGGCCTGGTCTCAGATAGAGCAGACTTGTGGCCTGGTCTCAGATAGAACACACCGTATATCTGGCATGCTGGGACCTGAATCCACTCTGCCTTTCGGTCTCTGTCCAACAGGTATAACTAGAGAAACAGAATAAAATACATTACGTTTTCAAAAGCACTTCTACAGACCTCATTATGGTCATGAGCAGCATTTTCCATTGTATTATTCTCTCCCCTCGCTTGAAAAAAAATGTAGTTTATTCTCTGCCACAACATGAGCCATTAGTCCATATGGTTTGTCCAGTTGGTTTGCTCTTATGTGTTTTAAAAATGGTCTGAATAGATGCAATCTCAGTATTGTCTCTCCCCCCACTTACACATATACTAGTGGACGACATGTCCGGTTGATCATCTGAATTTGAGTCTGATGAGCTGGCGTTGGCAGTCACTGTTATGTAGGAGTTTGGTTCTCCTGGCAACACATCGCCACGTGACTAACCCATGATAATGAGCCTATGAAGGATTTCATTCAAATGGAATGGGTTTCCTCCTATACGACTCCTCTCTCCCACTCCCAGAGGAGAAGAGAGGCATCCGTGAACGATCACCACTAATGGGCATCACAGGGTCTCATTAAAAATGGATAGACCTCATCTGCAATTAAAAAGGACTCTGGTTTGATGTCCACACACAGCAAACCATAGGTTCAGATTGGGGTGGTCTCCAGTCTGTGAGACAGAAGTGCACTTACCTACTGTGTGATTCATTTGGGGGGGAGATGGGAGGATGACAGATTCCAATGAAACAGATGGAATCTTATGTATGGCACAGAATCTCCACCATAAGTGGGCGGAACCATATGTGCCATGTTACTTTTGAGAAAGCACAGACATTATTGTTGCAGCATTTAGCCATTCAGTAATATTATGCATTTCTAATAGATACATACCATAACATAACCATATCTTATTTACATGGTCATTCCCTAAAGCTGTCCCAAAGCCTACCTTATCCACAAGAGAATTATCAGACATATTCCCCTTTCAAAGCAACATTATACAATTGTACTAAACGAGGGGAAGGCCCAGATCTCTCACAGGGTAGACTCAATTGTGTGCCCCATTTACCAAAATACTGAGGACCAATTCCCAGGTGTCCTACTAAATAATAGTGCCATATAATAGGAAATATTGCCTGGTGGTCATGAAGGGATGGGAAATGTTCAGTTAGATCTGTGATAATATGCCCCATTTACCATGTAGCTCAGAGAATGAAAACATGATTTTAGAGAAATTCTGGATTCATTATTTACAAAAGACTAACCAGTTCACAGTTTCATATGCAAAAGTGTAAGCTTTTAGGTCAATGGTTGCTATAAAATATATACGGTATACTATACTGATGCTGTGTACAAGACAGCTTACCTCACTGTTGCCAAGGGAAATGTTTGTCACTTTATATATAGCACAACTTGCAAACACAATATTTGGTGATAAAATGTCACACCCACTTACAATATCACATGTCAATTGTCACATCAGTGATGAAACACATGAGAGTATATGTAGTGCTTGGAGTCATACATCAATTTCAAGATTTTATTACATAAAACATTCACACATTCCAAATGAATAAATTTATTTTGATGTTCACTAGATGACTTTACACAAGAACACGACATCATTATAAACTATTCTTCATGCAGCACATGAATATAAAACTTAAACATGGTGATTTCAATCCTTAAACATGAATGCCATGTATTAACATGGCATTTAAAGCAACATTTTATTTTGTCTCCAAAGCAAGTCTTTGTCTTGTCACAAGCCTTTTAAATTGAAATATACATTACCAGCATAACAACCCAAAACACAGTGTAAACACAACAGTAATAATCGCCTAATACATGATCATTTTTCCAGGTTTATAAATAGGCTGTGTAAACTTTAAGAAGAAGAAGTCAAGAAGTGTTCCTTAATCCAGTGTGTGTTTTCACGTCAAGGAATCTTGATAGGAGTACAGGTACTGCTCTTGATTAGTGTTTGTATTACCTGTGTAGATGGCGTCCCAACTCTTGTTCCTCTCTCCCTCATCTTCTCTCTCTCTTTCTCTCTCTCTCTCTCTCTCTCTCTCTCTCTGTCTGTTGTCATTTAACAAAGTGTAGAGCCTCACATTGGACCACAGACCCGCGGCTGCTGTCTAGACTTGTGAGGAGCCGGAACCCTCCCCTGAGGGCCAGCATGACAGTCTCCAGCTTCAGGCACTCCAGTGTGCACAGGAAGGTGCTGTCTTCCTTCAGTACCAGCCGGGAGCCCATTTCTGACTTGATGAAGTGACGGAATTGGATAACATTGGATGACACTGCGAACTCTTCTGGGAAACCATCCAGTCGGCTCTTGGAGATCTGCACCAGGCGGCTCTTCACCTTCTCGATGAAGCCGGTGTCACTACAGTAGACCTTAAGGCCATGTGAGCGCTCGTGGCTGTCCGTCACCTCCATGAAGGCCGGCTCGCGCTGCGCAGTCTGCTGCTGGTCCCAGTCCAACGCTGCTTCGGTGAGATCAGGCAGCCTGTAGAACTCTGCTTCACGCTGCAACAGCCCGATCTCCTTGAAGTCATCTGGGAGCAACAGCTCCCCCAGTCGTAAGAAGTTGAGGACGTGGCGGAAGATGGGGCCGTCCCGGTCAATGAAGGCATTGCCCATGGAGTCCACATGTTGCACGGCCTCTTTCCACTGGCCAGCTCCTCCAGCAGTGAGCCGGGGTGCTTGGCAAGAGTCTGTCTCTGGGAAGCGTACAGGTAGCCCCCTACATTAAGGGTTACTGTGCCTGAGGAGGATTTCTTGAAGCTTTTGCTGGGTTGCAGCAGGTCAGGGTTGATTGTTCTCAGTTCACTCTCCATTCTTCTGAGGTTCCATTCCATGCCTCCCCGCGTACCCAGCCTGTTGGAGCGTGCGCTTTATGCACGAGTGAGCGAGCGAGAGCCGGAGAGCAGCTGAGCAGAGCTGGCATTGAGCAGGAGCGAACGCGCGCACTGCCAACATTGAGCACAGGAGTCCTTCACAGCTTCTCACACTGGGGTGGGCTTGCCTCCGTCAGTGTGTGGGGAGGGTAGGAGGAGGAGAGTGTGCATGCCACGCTCCCCTCTGCTGGCTGCTGCTCTCTGCTCAAAAGGCTGGATTTAATCACCTCTCCAGCCTCTCTGCTCATGCTCCATCTGAGCAATTAGCGGCTTTGCCTCCGATGAAAAGGCTCCTCAGCAGGGTAGCAGCACGTGAGCCCACAGGAGTGGGGCAAATCACAGGGAACAAAGATAATAAGCTGTGTGTGTGTGTGTGTATGTGTGTGTGAGTAAGAGTGTTAAAGGAGGGAGGATATGCTAATGCTAACATGAAGGGGGTCTACATTTATAAGTGCTGACAATCTAACCTTGCCTTTTGAGCTGTGAGAGCCATCTGGTCTCATTGTCTGATACTCTGACCAGCAACAATTGGCAGCGTTGCCAGTAGGCAAGAGTGTGCACAAGCACTCAGACTGGATGTGCTTATGCAAATGACTTGCTCATCTTCACATGAATAGGCTTTACAGTGAGTCAAGCTTTCCCTCTCAGTTAAAGAAAGGATTTGGTTATTTTTTTTACATAATGCTTTTTGCAGTTCCTGAATTAACAAATCCCAATTATGAGTAGTTTATCAAGGTGTCAAGGTGTGCCCTTTACTTGTGTAGATTTGACTATACTACAAGAGATTCTTACTGTAATTGGCTCAGAGCTGTGCATATTGTGCCTCATATAGAGGGAGTGTTTCATCACCATTTAAGCCTTCTGGCATTGATTTATAAACCAGTGCTCTTAAAATAGCTGATTTTTGAATAGAAGCTGACAGTGACTGAGCTGCCTTTCCTTTGTCACTTGTTCCCACACAAACAGTGTTAATGTCTTTGTGAGTCTGAGCTATGGTCACATGTGTCTCGCTGACATCGGTATGTGCTGTCCCCTAAAGATGACAGCCTGTCAACCAGTTGAGGTCTGATGGGCCTACAGCCGTGGTCATTTTTAAATGCCACCCTGTTAGCTAAATTGCCTTATGTGTGAAAGATATCGTTGGGCTGGGTGGAAATGCTAACAGATTTCCCGTGAAAACACCACTGTTATACTATAATATAACAGACCTCTATTTTAGCTCTGCCGTTAGTTGCGGTTGCGTGATTTTAACAAAGAACTCGATGGAATGCCGGTCTGATGGGTAGGGTGTCGGTTTATTTTCCGTAACAGACCTCGAGCACACACAACACACTACGATGGAGAGAGAGAAGGAGAGATTAGGAGATATAGTCCATAGTGTAGTTTCTCTTCTTTGTTGGCCTTGTCTTCAAGGGCTGCAATGTCTCCTCAATGCTCCTCGCTCCGTTCTCTCACCACACGCAGCGGTTGGTGTCTCTACGATGTCCTTTCTCCAACACAACACACTCAGCATACACGTTACATTTTATGTATAGTCCATAGAATACACAATTTAGCATAATGGGTGTGTCTGTGGTCTGGTTCACGGTGTAAGTTGGGGGCATGCTGGGCATGGGGTTTACCTATATATGAAACGGTGTGAATGTCAATAGACAGGGAGGGTCTTGCTGACCATTTGTGTGTTAATGAATGTGGCGAGAATGTGATACATTCTTGTGGGGGAGGAATTCATATGAGTTGAAAGTATATGAAAGACATGTGGGAGGGAGAAAGATGATTGAGAATGAAAGATTCCACATGGTTTAGTTCAAACCTCTCTATTGGGATTAGGAATGGTAACTCAATTTAGCTGTTGGCGCAAACAAACCATTAACTTATGGTATTCATAAAAGACGCAATATTAACTGATGACAATAATGAGACTTTTTTATATTTTTATTAAAAGGTGTGACATTATTCCATTCTCAGTATTTAGAAAGAATACAAAATAATATGTAGGTCAGTTCAAGTTTAAATATGTAATAATCTGCCACTTTTTGAAGCATGTTTTATAGGGAGTTGTACTGGTATCATCTTCAATTGGTTTTCATGGTATATAGTCATATGAAGGACAGATAAACACCCCTGTTTTTCCAACTAGCCAAAAGACATGAGTTAGCATGCTATCAAGCCTTTTATCAGTCAACTGTGCTGTCATCAGTGTTGGTTAAAGGATTTTGACAGCCTTTTCGGTAGTTGGATTGCTAGTTTTCGACCAAACTCATTATTGCTGCTTTATGGATTTGATTCCAAAGATGAACATGATGGCCAAATGGGCATCCTGCTTGTACTGTCCATTTGTTTTGATATGCAAACACTGTAGCTTCTTTAGGAGCTATTTTCTGCATTTCCAACACATGTAAACACATAGAGATTTCATCCCTGTATGTGCTCTGCCTGCTCATTAAAACACATTCATAAACACCTCTACTGCAAACAGGAGGCAAAGAATAAACTACAGCATAATCAGCCATACAGCTCCATATTTGTTGTACATCAGTTAAAGCAGCAATAAGGAGTTCTGTTTCAAAACTAGTAAGCTAACTACCTAAAAAGCATGCAAAAACCTTGCAAAGACCACCAACAGCCCAGCTGACACTGATAGAAGCTTACCAACACACTAACTGGTGTCTTTTGGCAGTATAGCTGGCATGTCATGCGTGTTGAAAGCTTTTCTTCCATTTTTGCAGGGTGTTCAGCCTGGTACACAGAACTACATAGGGCATATCCTGGATGGCTAGTGGGTAGACAGATAGACACAGGTGTTTATCTGTCCTTTACATGACCATATGCTATCAAAAATGATTTGAGGATGGTACCAAAACTAGTTGCCTATAAAATCATACTCAAAAAGTGTCAAATTATTGCATAGTGTTTACTTTAAAGAGGCTTGAATTTTGTAATAGTCCACATCTGACTGGTCAACTGGTCAGTTATATCACAAAACCTAAAACTCATATTTTTCATTTGACTGTTCCTAAGCAAACATGTATGAATATATTAGATATACTTGTCATAACATTTTGTCACAGTACAGTTTAGTGATATAGTACTGTGTTTAGTGGACAATCCAGCACAACAGATTTTATATTTCTTGATAACAGACCCCTGACATGAATATTGACTGCTGTTCTTTAAAACCATTCTGTGCTTCTAATTCAGAAAATCAGAGAACACTGTAATAACATTCCTTTAATTCTGCAGATGATCTGCAAAGGTCTGGACTGATGAATTGTTTAATCATTTCATAGAAACTACATACCACCCACCAGGCTTTTTACAAGCTCCATAGTCATTTTTTTTTGCACAACTGACTTGAGAGGGGAGAAATATAAAGCAGATGTTCATTAACGTACTTCATTCTCACTCCGCTGGCTAATATTCATGTATGCTGTGGTGCCTGAGGGTGGGAGTCTCTTCTGTGGGTAGGAGGGTGAGAGTGCAGGGAATCAACAGGTCATGTCCCGTTGAAGCGGAGAGGCTTCATCAAGATTGTCCTGCTACAATCTGGAGGGCCAAGCAGGTGGGAAGGTGTGAGTGGGCAGATGCCTGACCTCTTGACCTTGCAGAATGCTGTGCTTCATCTCGCCAGCCTACAACTAGCATTAGCTACAGTCATGCCACCCCCAAGATCCCCCCACTCCTCAATAACTTCACACAATTTCCTTTCCTACACAGCTCCACGAGCCTTATGTAACATGGAAATAAAATGCCCAAAGGATACATAGAAACCACAACTTTGGTTACACATAATGCCAGAGACAAATGCAACTGATTGCTAAGATCAGACAAGACCTGCATTGTGAGGTCTGCCATGGTGCTGGCCTCAGCTTGTGGGCTTTGGGTAATTGCGAGAGAAATGGAGGCTTCACTCAAGTTGTGGCACATCTGTGTGGGTGGTTTTGTGGAGTTACACTGACAAGTGCTCCAGTGGTTATTCTGTAATAATTGCAGATAATTGTGAGCATGCTTGTTGATCCACCTGAAATGGAAATTGCGATAGTACAATCAAAATGGACTTGACTGAACATGAACATTTTGGAAGCACACAATAAAAGCAATGAAAAACAAATAACTGCAGATATTCAGTGTTTTCTGCAGAGTTAAAGAATTATATAAATATACATGCATTTCAACTCTGCTGTTTAAGCACAGATGGCAAAATAATGTGGTCTAACCATCTATCTTATCCGCTGTTTATTTTATTTCCAAATAATGCAGTTCATCATCTTGGATTCTGAAATGGAACAATGACAAAAGAACACTGGTGTTGTTCCATGAAGCTATTCTACATGTTCTTAGATTCAACAGGTGTTGTGATATCCAGCAACAGCCTGGGAACTGTCATATCATTGTCAGGTTCTCGTTACACATTTAGGTTGAGGAGGACTCTTGTTAATCTGTCCAGCTGCTCCCGTCAGCCTATGTATGAATTTACATTTGGTATGTAAAGCCACAGATTCTGACTCAAAGTGACACATTTTTCATATCTGTTTATGCTTGTCTTGAAAAAAAATGGAATGCTTCTCAGAGAAACTGAAGTGTCATCAACACCCTGGAACACTCAGCTCTTGGTTATGATAATGCAATCATCCAAATGGCAGCAGTGACTTGAGATGGCTTTGAGTTATCATTATGTGCGTAGGAGAATAGGTGGGATGATGTCCATTTAATCCTCTGACAACTGGTATGCAAATGTTGTGTGCCTGAATACAGACACTTTGTATCTACACTACTGAAGAATATTCTTATTTTTCATATACTTTTCTAAGTAGTTGCAGAATTCCTCCCTCACAAGAATGTATCACATTCACGTCACCTTCATTAACACACAAATGGTCAGCAAGACCCTCCTGGTCTGACATTCAAACCTTTCATATCTAGGTAAACCCCATAATGTTCCCTTCCTTACACGCCCCACCGTACACCTTGAACTAGACCCCAGACACACCCATTCCCTTCCTTAATGCCCAAACTAGGCATACACCTTCACACCTACCCCTTTCCTGTATGCCCAAACTAGGACTTTCCTGTCATTATGTATGCATACACCTTCCCAAAGGCATCCTCAATCCTGTAACTTACTGGGAGCCAGTGCAGGTATTTCAGGTAGGGGTTATTGATGGAGATAATTTCCAAACACTGTTAATGACTTAAGAATATAATAATCAAGTGCCTTGTATTATTAATGACCTTATATGAATCATGTACTTATGTAAGCAGGAACATGGCTTTTCTGTGTTTCTGCGTGTGTGTAACTTAGAATATTAGGTGCCACTTAGTCTGCATATGTACAAGAGCATGTTTAGACCAGAAGTGATAAGAAGGGACGAACTGTGCTTCTTCCAATCTTGTGCAAACTTCCATCCTTGCCTCGAGCATCAGAAATCCACCACGTGGCTATCCGTGCTGAACGCTCAACTTCTGTCTATATAAACCTTGTGCGATGTGTTTATCATTGCTTCACTTTCAGCCTTGTGCTGGGAGTGAGCCCGATTGCAATTGTTTGTCTAATAAATATACTTATATGCAGCTCCGGAGTCCTGAGGTAACAAGGGTGAATTTTCACCTATCATAATTGGGGGCTCGTGTCCGGGATTCCAACAACCTCATCGACTCTCCACGCTGGGCTAATCATCAGGACCTGAACCGTACGGAGGAGTCACAGGTATTTCCCTAAAGAAATGTCTAGTCCCCTGGGCGCAGTCACCTTCCTTAAGCCTGTAAAAGAGAGCTAGTGTCTCTCCCGAAGCCCTGAAGCGCGTTCGGTGGAAGAAGACGAAAAGGCCTCTGAAGGAAGGGTATAGAAGGAAGGGTGGCCTCTGGGCGCAGAGACATAGCTAGGGAAAATATTTCTGTGAGACTCTGTTTTTCTAAAGACCTCCAACCTGAATTGGAAGGAGGCCAGGGCCTGCCAGCGAGGAGAGCCGAGAGTGAAGGAATTGAATTAGACTATAGGGGTTGGACTCCGAGCTGTTTGTGAGTATATTGTTTGTTTGTTGTGTGTGCACGCTAGTATAGTTTTTTTGGGGGGGTTGAGACTAACTTTTGTTAATTTTAACTTGCACTATTTTTATTATTTCTCTGGAAAACTGTTTTAAGGGTACCATGGCACTGTCGGAAACCATATTGTGGCTTCAATATATCACATGTTATTCTCAGAGATATTTCCCTAGCGAATGTTCTAGTCCCCTGGGCGCAGTCACCTTCCTTAAGCCTGTAAAAGAGAGCTAGTGTCTCTCCCGAAGCCCTGAAGCGCGTTCGGTGGAAGAAGACGAGAAGGCCTCTGGGCGCAGAAACATAGCTAGGGAAAATATTTAACAGGGTAAGGCGGAATCTATGAAGCAGCACTATGGTTCCGACTGAGCTAAAGACCAGGCAGAAGGTTTTATTACTTTTATTCCTTTTATCATGATTTTAGTAATCCAAGAAGCCTATCAGAACATCAAGTTCTGATACGATGTTGATTTTTTTTTTACTCCATGTACTGCTCTTGCTGCTTGCTTTTATTGATTTTATGTAAAGCACTTTGAACTGCAAAACAAAATAGCGGAGCGAGCCACCTGGATACATCTAACAAATTGTAAACGAGTAAGAAAGAAAGAGACAGAGAATAGGAGCTGTCTTCCTCTACAGTTTTCCAAGGCCGGGCCACTGTGACAGAAGTCCAGCTACAAAGGGGATTCTTTGCGTTAGGCAATTTTTCGTCTCAAACCTGGTGAAGAAAACTACACTGTCCAGTGGGGTAAAAGAGCCTAGTGGATACTGGAAGGGCGGGGCGGTCCTATCTCTGTGAAGTAATGGGGAGTTACAAGGGAAAAATGAAATAATGTGTGGGACTTTTCATAATAACTGTACTGCTCTACATTTTGTGTACTGTTAACACATTGATCACAACAGGCACCGGTCTTGGTCAAATATCCGCAATGGGGCCTACCTAAAGATCATCCGTGGTGGAAATGGGTGAACCAGACTGCCCAAACACACTTTCCACAAAAAGACTGTTTACATTTTCCTGCCCAGTAATATTCAACATCCGATGTGTTCTGCAGGATGCCTGATGGGGAACAGGGCTTTCAAGGACACAGCAAAGAAGCCTTGTTTGAATGTTATCTGAAGCCTAGGCGAGCTAATGACACACACACAGTCGACACCCACTATGTTGGCCTACAAATGCAAAGTATACAAATGTGTGATGAGAAATATGATGACATTTGAAATGATTAACTTATGATGATATGGAGTGATGCTCAGTAATGATCTCTGTTCTGAAAATCCATGTGATGAAGCTCAGAGTGATGATTTTGAGGTTATCCATTGAAATTGATAATTGACGAATTAAGAAAGATGATTTGTGATTTTGATTTGAATTGTGATTTTGATTGTGATTTTGAATTATCCATTGAAACGGATAAAAGGAGGGACTGATGGAGATAATTTCCAAACACTGTTAATGACTTAAGAATATAATAATCAAGTGCCTTGTATTATTAATGACCTTAAATGAATCATGTACTTATGTAAGCAGGAACATGGCTTTTCTGTGTTTCTGCGTGTGTGTAACTTAGAATATTAGGTGCCACTTAGTCTGCATATGTACAAGAGCATGTTTAGACCAGAAGTGATAAGAAGGGACGAACTGTGCTTCTTCCAATCTTGTGCAAAACTTCCATCCTTGCCTCGAGCATCAGAAATCCACCACGTGGCTATCCGTGCTGAACGCTCAAAATGGAATGCTTCTCAGAGAAACTGAAGTGTCATCAACACCCTGGAACACTCAGCTCTTGGTTATGATAATGCAATCATCCAAATGGCAGCAGTGACTTGAGATGGCTTTGAGTTATCATTATGTGCGTAGGAGAATAGGTGGGATGATGTCATTTAATCCTCTGACAACTGGTATGCAAATGTTGTGTGCCTGAATACAGACACTTTGTATCTACACTACTGAAGAATATTCTTATTTTTCATATACTTTCTAAGTAGTTGCAGAATTCCTCCTCACAAGAACTGTATCACATTCACGTCACCTTCATTAACACACAAATGGTCAGCAAGACCCTCCTGGTCTGACATTCACACCTTTCATATCTAGGTAAACCCCATACTGTTCCCCTTCCTTACACGCCCCACCGTACACCTTGAACTAGACCCCCAGACACACCCATTCCCTTCCTTAATGCCCAAACTAGGCATACACCTTCACACCTACCCCTTTCCTGTATGCCCAAACTAGGACTTTCCTGTCATTATGTATGCATACACCTTCCCAAAGGCATCCCTCAATCCTGTAACTTACTGGGAGCCAGTGCAGGTATTTCAGGTAGGGGTTATGTGGTCAGTTCTTTTTGTTTTTGTAAGAACTCTGGCTGCTGCATTTTGTATCATTTGAAGCTGTTTAAGTTTTTTTTTAGGAAGGCCTGTGAACAGCCCATTGCCAACCCTACTGGAGATAAAGGCATGAATTAGTTTTTCCAAGTCATCTTTTGACATAAAACCCCTAAGTTGGTAGACCCCTAAGAGATGGTAAAACGCAGATTTAGTAATTGCTTTCATGTGGCTGTTAAAATTTAGATCACTGTCTAAGAGGACACCAAGATATTCTGACAGTATCCTTGCCTTTAAGTCCTTTTTTTGTTAAGAAGGTGGCAATCTTACATCTTTCCTCCTTTTTACCAAAAATTATTACTTCAGTTTTGTCTTGTTAGCTGGAGAAAGTTACTGAGAACATCCAGTGGATTAATTTTCGGCAATACCAATCAACAAAGAGATTCAAGGGGACCATAGTCATATAAGGTGTCAAGAGCTAAAGTACAAGTTTGGTGGTCGTCAGCAATAGTTATGATAGGAGATCAAATTATTCGGTTTAAGAATTTGTCCAAGTTGGGAGCATAATAAAGGTTCGAATAGAAGTGGACCCAAAATTGAGCCCTGGGGGACTCCACAGGTCAGGGACGTAGGTGTTGAGGTGCAGTTGCCAACTGCAACAAAAAAGCTCCTGTCTTGTAAGTATGATTTCAGCCACTTGATAACAACATCTGAGACGCCAACCCAGTGTTCTAGTCGGTGAAGTAATATGTTGTGATCAACAGTGTCAAAGGCTGCACTAAGGTCCAGCAATACTAGGACTGATGCTTTACCTGCATCTGTATTTAGGCGTATGTCATTTATAACTTTAACAAGAGCTGTTTCAGTGCTGTGATTAGCACGGAAACCTGACTGAAAGTCATCAAGGCAGTTATTCAGTGTCAAAGACAATTTTTTTCAATAATTTTGCCTACGAATGGTAAATTGAATATGGGCCTGTAGTTGTTTAATGTGGAGGCATCCAGGTTATTCTTTTTCAGTAGGGGTTTTACAACAGCTGTTTTCAGGGTGTTAGGAAATGTGCCAGTCTGTAATGATGTATTTATGATTTCAAGCAGATTTGTCGTTATGAGGTGAATGACAGATTAAAAAAAAACTGGTAGGTAGAATATCCAATTCACATGTGGAAGAGTTGAGGTTTTGTACGAGCAGTAAGGTTTTCTATGGCCTTGGCCTTGGGCTAATGGCCTTGAATCATATGCAGGGGGACTGTTAACATCCCTCTCAACCCCAACACAAAACCTTTTCAGAAGGGATTGTTTTTTTTGGATAAGCGAACTATTTTACAGAAATCTTAATGCCGTTTGCGTAAATTCTGACACAAATGACACTCCATAGACATCTAAACGAACAAGCTACTGTAGAAGTAAGATAAGCTAGCCTAATGGTCCACCATAGCACACAGCCAATAGAGAAAAACAACACACACACCACATCATTAGCGATTGCATTACTTCAGATATACACCAGCTGGCTCAGGTGCAGGTCTCAAACACTAACTTACATACCTACACACCGCAAAAAAGTGCCGGTTTGCGAAATTACAGATAGAAGAACACATTTTCCCCAACTGCTACATGCTAACATGGCCCCAGGTTGGCAAAAGAGTCAGATTCAAAGTGGTTAGCTCACTCAAACAGTGGTTTTGCCAGTGTTGCTGGGACATTGCCTTCAAATATAAATCAATCATTTAGCTCTTGTGTCTTCTGAGGGCTGGGCTTTGTGTGTAGGTGTGCGCAAGCGGCCATGTAGATCGAGTGGTGTGGGGGGCGGTCCATTTTTTTAGGTCTCAAAAAAGAGGACATGTCCGGGTGAAAGAGGACGTCTGGTCACCCTAACTTTATGGCACCGCCTCACTCAACAACTGACCCATCTGCTAGCCCAGTGTTTGTGCATGAACGCGTTCAAAAGAACGCGTTCAATTGAACACGTTCATTTTTATGAGAACGATGAACTGAACGGCAACTTCATGACAATAATGAATTTGAACGGTGAACACGTTCATATTATTGAGGTCCAGCGCCACTGAGGTCTAGCTAAAACATTACGGAATGTTTTCCTTCTGCGAGGGAAAGACGCTGTCTAAATCGAATGATTGTACCATGTCGTTGCTCAATACCTGTTAAAAAGGCCATAGTAATTATTTGTTAATTTGCCCAGACAGACCATGTTTCGGTAAATGACCATATTGGTAATTGCGTTGGTCATGTGACTCCACTTCTCACGGGTGCAATGATTTTGATATCGCTTCATGGCATATTTAGATGGAGTAGCAGTTAACTTTGGGGCATATTTTCACATAATGTAACGTTGTGTGCGTCCATCTATACGTGAGTTTGACTTTATAGCCTACCTTGTCATTATGTGTTTGTTATAGTTTAGCTTCTCATCATTGTTACGAGCACTGTCACTTAATTTGATCTAGCATGATGCACTGGTTTCGTGAACTCGCTAGCATAAGCTGCTAATGTACAAATACGAGTGTTACAGGGTTTACCTATGCTAACTTTTGAGCGGTCCTTTCATTTAGTGTACATGCCCTTGTTGATCTGAGATTAAGCCAGTAGCATATCATTGCTTGAAGGAGCAAGTCTATTATTATTAGTTCCCTGTTATAGTTCATAGTAAATGGAACTACATACTAATTTTTAAAAAAAAAATTGAAAATGAACTGAACTATGAACTAGTCAGATACCTTAAAATGGTGGAAACTATGAACGGTGAACGATTACATGCTATTACTTGTATGAAAACATGAACTTTGAAACTAGTTCATGAGAAGGTCAGGTGAACGTGCACAACACGTGCTTGCTCGCTATAAGAATAAAAGCTAGCACAGTATTTCTCTGTATGGACATTCCCATGGCAGGAGTTGACAACAAACCAAATCAACAAATACACCTGATACACTGTCCATAGAAGGTCTGAGCCATGGGTATTTTTTACCAAAGGAAATATCAAGTGATCTCACGTACATGGGGCTTTAACTATACTTTACCAACAGCAATAACAGACCCTTGGGCACTCCACTCGGGTTGTCTAATGGGCGAATTTTCCTTATCTGTTCTATGTTTCATTGAAATTACGGTCACATCGGTTTCCAACATTGGTGTCTGGCGTCCCAGACCCATCCCCCCTCCATACCCACGATTGGTTAAGACACATATCCACACTAAATACAACACCACCACATACACCTCAAGATACACTGGACTTTTCCACAACAACCATGAACGAATATCAAATCCCATGGTATCGGTATCAATAGATATAGCAATCACTTTTTTAAGGCAATCATTTCAAAAGTTAGGCATTAACTTTTACTTGAGCATTATTTATTTTTGTGTGTGATGTTACCCTTGACAGTGGGGCTTCGAAGCTTGTGTCGACAACGTGAAGCACTTCTAGGCGGATCTTCTTATCGAGGCTTTTTTTTGGGGGCGAAATTCCGTCACTGGTGACGTCCAAAAGCTTCGTTTGAGTCCAGTGCTTCAAGAAGTGGTTCACTCTTGGCGGCAGTGTTGCCAGGTCCGCGGTTTTCCCGCGGAATTGGGCTACTTTTGAAGTGTTGCCGCGGGTTGAATTTTTTGTCCGCTGGTTCGGGTAGACCTATTTTGCATGCAAATTACATGAATGTCTTTAAATAAAAATCCATATTTTAAATGAAATCATTTATTTATACCCAAATCCTACCAAACTGACTCCAGATCAGCATGTACACACATGGACATGGGACACGCCCACATACACACACGCACGGTGCGTATTATTAATGATAATATACTGTATCTAATTACACAAGGCCATTTTAGGACCTTGATGAAAGAACTGTTTAGGGAAAACTGCTTTTAATGCTGGCCTATTAAACATTTGGTGTTACTTTGTAGATATTACATTACATTTGGCAATGATAGCAATGCTGTTGGACTTTAAAAGCAGTGTATATGGTTTGGCAGGGGCATATTTTGAGTTCTGATATTGGGCTGGTTTTTGGGCTGGTTTTATTGGCCTTTGGGCTGGTTTTGATTGGCCATTGGGCTGGTTTTGTCACACAGACCTGGCAACCCTGCTTGGCGGGACGTTTTGACGATAAAATGTCCCAATTCCCATCTCATACTCGTGGGTTTGTTGTTAGTGGTTGGAGAGTTAAGGGTAGTTTGAGATTTAGATTATTTTCGGTAGTTAGAGGTTTAGATTATTTGAGATTTATGTATGGAGCCAGTTAGAAAGAGAAAGTCGTCACTTGTTTGGGGAATTGTTTGATTTTTCTTAGGTAAACTGTGGCGCCATTTAGTGAACTAAACTGAACTTCAACAGCAACTCACACGGCCTCCATCCAGCCAAGGTAAGTTGATTTACTTGCATTACAAATAACCTCAGCGACCTTTCCTTTACGTAGTGCTATATGCTTAGTTACAATGCTATTAAATTGAGGACCTTCACTTTTAATTTCGTGACATTCTTAATAGTAACAAGTAATGTTAGCCCACAGTAGCATAGCCGGTGTCAAATGCTTCTGATCAGTGCCTAAAACTACTGTTGCCCGCCTAAACTTCACGAATGACATTTAACACGGTTCATTCTCGCAAATGCTGTGAAACAGAGGTTCACATCTCCCCATGCTATTGCAATTGTTTTTCCGCAAGGTGGCATTTATGTTATTTATTTATTTTCCCATTTTTTTACGTTGTGTCAATGGACATGTACATTGTAGCATTAGGCCTGCTCAAACAGTTGTGGGCAGTGCCTTACGTTACCTGAGGGAAAATAAAACACTAGGGTTGCGCGCCTAAAATTTATGAATGACATTAACACGGTTCATTCTCGCAAATGCTGTGAAACAGAGGTGTATATTCTCCCCATGCTATTGCAATTGTTTTTCCTCGAGGGGGCATTGATGTCATTTATTTATTTTTCCAGTTTTTTACGTTGTGTCAATGACATTGTACGTTTGTAGCATAGCCTGCTGTCAAACGGTTGTGGGCACTGCCCTTGCCTTGCCTGAGGGGAAATAAAAACACTAGGTTGCGCGCCTAAACTTTATGAATGACATTTAACACGGTTCATTCTCGCAAATGCTGTGAAACAGAGGTTTATATCTCCCCATGCTATTGCAATTGTTTTTCCTCGAGGGGCATTGATGTCATTTATTTATTTTTCCAGTTTTTTACGTTGTGTCAATGACACTGTACATTGTAGCATAGCCTGTTGTCAAACGGTTGTGGGCAGTGTCTTACCTGAGGGAAAATAAAACGCTAAGGTAGCTAGCGGTAAATAACGTAAACGTAAATAACGTGAGTGATTGATAAAGGATGTGTTACACATCACAAACACACATAATCGATGGATTTTTGTTAAAATGGGTTAGCTTAAATTACAGTATCTTACGCGAGCTAACTAGCTAGCTAGCTACTATACGCTGTTTGTTAAGCTCAAGCTAGCACTCTCACAAACACGCACGCTCAAGCTAGCACTCTCACAAACACGCACGCTCACACAGCCAGCAATGCATGTTTTAAAAGAAAACCCTCTGTTGAAGTGCAGTGAACTAAACTGAACTTCAACAGCAACTCACACGGCCTCCATCGAGCCAAGGTAGGTTGATTTACTTGCATTACAACGCTTCTGATCAGTGCCTAAAACTACTGTTGCTCCTAAACTTTATGAATGACATTTAACACGGTTCATTCTCGCAAATGCTGTGAAACAGAGGTGTATATCTCCCCATGCTATTGCAATTGTTTTTTCGCCAGTGGGCATTGATGTCCCCCCCCCCCAGTTTTTCACGTTGTGTCAATGACATTGTAAATTGTAGCATTGCTGTCAAACGGTTGTGGGCAGTGCCTGACATTACCTGAGGGGAAATAAAACACTAAGGTTGTGCACTCAAACTTTATGAATGACATTTAACTCGGTTAATTCACGTAGTAGTATTTTTTGTGTTTTTATATACATTCACGTAGTAGTGTTTTTTGTGTTTTTAATATACATATATATTAGTGGTGGCCAATTTCATTTCATAATGTTCGTGTAACATACAGATGGTTGCTCTGAGCACAACAAATATCTGATGAAGCGAGTCCTACTGTTTGTATCCACTTTTAACTTTAATATTAGGTATAACCACTTTTTGCAGCAATTACGGCAGCACATCTCTCTGGCATAGAGTCAATATATTTCCTGACAACTTCAACACTAATGTTATCCCATGCCTTCTGCAACTCAAGCCAAAAGCTTTCCTTTGAATGTACAATAGATCTGTCCCGTTTATTTTCCTACTCTATGGGGTTGCGGTCCGGACTTTGAGGGGGGCAATCCATCATTTTCAATGTTCCAGCAGATAGTTCCGGCAATAGTTAGAAGAATTCTTAGGGTTGTTGTCCTCTTGGAAAATAAATCCAGGCCCTATAAGACGACTCCCAGATGATACTCCGTGCCTCACGTAAAATGTTGTAGTATACTTTCTTATCCATAATGCCATCAATTTTCACTAAGTCACCTGTTCCTGAGGCTAAAATGGCACTCCACACCATGATACTACCCCCTCCATGTTTAACTGTTTGCAAGAGACACTAATTTTTATATGTCTGCCCCTCCCTCCGTCGAACATACACTCTTCGCTTGTTGCCAAACTGTTCAAACTTGGACTCATCAGTCCACAAAAATGTATGCCAATCTTCCTTTGTCCATTTCTCTTTTGCAAATTTCAGGCGTTTCACTCTATTTTTCCCTTTCAGTAATGGTTTCTTTGCTGCTATTCTGCCAACAAGTCCTTCTTCTCCCAGTTTCCGACGCACAATTCTTGAAAACACTGTTGCACCATTAGTCATTGTGTTGTTGATTTTGTTGTGCTCAGAGCAACCATCTGCATGTTTCACGAACATTATGAAATGAAATCATGTTTTGGAGGCCAAAAAAAGGTCAATATTTTCAGATTTTTCAGGTGTTGTTCTAATAATTTTGACCACCACTGTATATATATATACATAAATGAAAAAAAATTGTATGTGTTCACAAAACTAATGCTGTTATGTTCTTTCTCCCTTTTCTCGTTTGTGACAGTGTGCTACGTTGTGTGTGTGTGTGTGTCACTTTTGCATAGGTCATTGGTGAGAGATGGAGAGTTTTGCACGTCTGGCGGCTATACATTACTACCTGACATCTGGTACCCACCAACCAGGCAGTAGTAAGTTATCAAGCCAAGTTTCGTGACTTAGACAGTCTGGCAGGCCCAGAGTTCAACTGGCTGGCCGATGATGTATCTGTTTCTATTTTCTCTCTGTTCTGGCAACCTACCAGTATCTGTTATTGTTTTGTAGAAGTTCACAGTGGGTTTTTGGACTGGAAAGCACATACAGTTGTGTTAGTGATAGGGTTTTACACTATAAAAGGCATAAAGCCAGATGATGTGGTGCAACTGCCCCATCTAGTTGGTCCGGGCGCTCCTGAACTTGGCGACCATTTTATTTTGTGTGTAATTAATGCTACCCAGAAAAATATTCAGATTTTTGGTTCATTAAGAATCTCCAACACTACACACAGGACAGATTAGTCTTGGCCAACACATTTAGGAATATGTTTACTGATCTGTCCCTTTGGGACGTTGTATTAACACCACAGTGGAAACAGACAGACACCAGTAACTGTGGTGTTTTTGTCTGCACAGCAGCGGCGGCGATAGTGAGGGGTATTGAGATGGAGCCTGTAGCATTAACGGAAGCACAGCTCTCCCATCTTAGGCAATACCATGCAGCACAATTGTGTAGGTTCGCGTTGAACTCTATGGTGTGTTAGATGCACAGTTTTACAGGTTTGGTCAGCGGACACCTGGGGTTAGATGCGCCTTGCTTTAGGTTTGGTCAGTGGGCAGTGCATGTTGCACTTGTAAGAGGGCCTTTATGGATCCCAAGTGCAACAAGTAGAATTGATTTCAAAGTACTACTTTTAGCATACAAAGCCCTAAACGACTTGGCTCCAATCTACCTTAAGGAATTAGTTGTCCCCCATTGCCCTCCAAGACCGCTTCGTTCCCAAAGTGCAGGCCTCGTAATTCCAAGAATATCAAAAACCACAATAGGAGGCAGAGCCTTCAGCTACCGAGCCCCCTGCCTCTGGAATAATCTTCCCTACCTTCCATATTCAAATCGAGACTAAAGACATTCCTCTTCAGTGCATCCTAGAGCCATAAATAATTGCTTAAAAAAAACTTCACCTGTCGAGCCGGCCAGCCAGCATAACTAAACACATACAAAATCCCCTATATCAATAAAACTGGGCTACAGACAGTGTATGTTGTATCGTGAAGGAGTGCTATTACAGGTCCCGGGTACAGCATACAGCGCGTGTTGCAGCTGTCTCCAGCCAGTAAGGCACTGTTGAGTATCCTGCCAACCTTACTATGCTTATGACTAAAACTCCCCATGCACCAAGCCAGCCAACATAACTAAACATAACTCATCACAACTAAACACATGCAAAATCCCCTATATCAATAAAACTGGGCTACAGACAGCATATGTTGTATCGTGAAGGAGAGCCTTTTTTGTCTTTGCAGGACAAAACACGTTGTGGTGTCGGACTGGAAAGCACATACAGTTGTGTTAGTGATAGGGTTTTACACTATAAAAGGCATAAAGCCAGATGATGTGGTGCAACTGCCCCATCTAGTTGGTCCGGGCGCTCCTGAACTTGGCGACCATTTTATTTTGTGGGTAATTAATGCTACCCAGAAAAATATTCAGATTTTTGGTTCATTAAGAATCTCCAACACTACACACAGGACAGATTAGTCTTGGCCAACACATTTAGGAATATGTTTACTGATCTGTCCCTTTGGGACGTTGTATTAACACCACAGTGGAAACAGACAGACACCAGTAACTGTGGTGTTTTTGTCTGCACAGCAGCGGCGGCGATAGTGAGGGGTATTGAGATGGAGACTAGCATTAACAGAAGCACAGCTCTCCCATCTTAGGCAATACCATGCAGCACAATTGTGTATGTTCGCGTTGAACTCTATGGTGTGTTAGATGCACAGTTTTACAGGTTTGGTCAGCGGACACCTGGGGTTAGATGCGCCTTGCTTTAGGTTTGGTCAGTGGGCAGTGCATGTTGCACTTGTAAGAGGGCCTTTATGGATCCCAAGTGCAACAAGTAGAATGGATTTCAAAGTACTACTTTTAGCATACAAAGCCCTAAACGACTTGGCTCCAATCTACCTTAAGGAATTAGTTGTCCCCCATTGCCCTCCAAGACCGCTTCGTTCCCAAAGTGCAGGCCTCGTAATTCCAAGAATATCAAAAACCACAATAGGAGGCAGAGCCTTCAGCTACCGAGCCCCCTGCCTCTGGAATAATCTCCCTACCTTCCATATTCAAATCGAGACTAAAGACATTCCTCTTCAGTGCATCCTAGAGCCATAAATAATTGCTTAAAAAAACCTTCACCTGTCGAGCCGGCCAGCCAGCATAACTAAACACATACAAAATCCCCTATATCAATAAAACTGGGCTACAGACAGCGTATGTTGTATCGTGAAGGAGTGCTATTACAGGTCCCGGGTACAGCATACAGCGCGTGTTGCAGCTGTCTCCAGCCAGTAAGGCACTGTTGAGTATCCTGCCACCCTTTAGATTAGATTAGATTCAACTTTATTGTCATTGCACAGAGTACAAGTACTGAGGCAACGAAATGCAGTTAGCATCTAACCAGAAGTGCAAAATCAGAAGAGTGCAGAGTATGTGCAAAGTGGTATTATAAAAAATAGATCAATAGAATATATACAGTATGGTATACGACATAAGTAATATGGACAGTAAGCAGCAATAGTGGTGGTCAGTGCAGATGTGATATATATATATGATATAGATATACAGTATGTAAAGTGCAGGTGAAGTACAGGTGAAAGTTAGCCTGACGATGTCATACTCATAATTCTAGTCAGAATATGAGTCTGATATCGCTCCATTGGGCTGTGATTATGGGGCGTGTTTCAACAGAACCAGGAGAAAAAATGCCTCTTCGCTCAATTGGTTACCTACAACCAATCAGAACAACGTAGTATGTGACCAGGGGCATCTGATACATTACACTTTTACCGGATCCCGTAGGAAGGAAGGCAAAAACATCTTTTCGATTGACAAATGCCTTGATCGCGTTTCTCTGTTCCTCTTTCAAAATGAATGCACTGTCAATGTCTAAATGGACTCGAATCTATACATTTCAGCTCTCCAGCGGCAGCCATGTTTGTTGAAAACGAATTCAACTCGTGTGTTGGTGACGTGGTTGGTTACGTTACTGTTGGTCATCTGTCCATCATCGTATAAAGCCCGCCTTAACAATTTGATTGGTACGGCCGATATCGAGCCGCAGATAATTTCTCCTCAATGGAGTAATGCCAGACCGAACTTCCCAACCAAAAAATGTGTGGGCGGGGCTAAGTTCGGTCTGGTATCCAGGCTAGGTGAAAGTGGCAGTAGAAGTTATAAATTAGGTAGGAGACATAAGATATAAATACGGTGAATATGGATATGGACAACAATTTTAAATAAATAGATATAAACAAATGAACAGTTTTAGTGCAAATGTTCAGTGGCTGGGGGAGGTGTGTGGCAGTCAGGCCAGGGTAGAGGGGGGAATACAGTCACTGTAGGAAGGAATGTGAGGGGGTAGCCAGGGGGGCTATCACTGTGATGCAGGGTGACAGCCGCAGGGAAGAAGATATTCCTGAGCCTGCTGGTCCGGGAACGGAGGACCCTGTAGCGCCTCCCTGAGGGGAGGAGGGCAAACAGTCTGTGGTTGGGATGGGAGCTGTCCTTTTCGATGCTGCGCGCTTTCCGCAGACATCTTTTGCGCTGGACAGCCTCGATGGAGGGGAGTGGGGAACCAGTGATGCGTTGGGCCCTTGCTATGCTTATGACTAAAACTCCCCATGTACCCAGCCAGCCAACATAACAACACCAGACACCCTTCCATATTCAAATCGAGACTAAAGACATTCCTCTTCAGTGCATCCTAGAGCCATAAATAATTGCTTAAAAAAAAACTTCACCTGTCGAGCCGGCCAGCCAGCATAACTAAACACATACAAAATCCCCTATATCAATAAAACTGGGCTACAGACAGTGTATGTTGTATCGTGAAGGAGTGCTATTACAGGTCCCGGGTACAGCATACAGCGCGTGTTGCAGCTGTCTCCAGCCAGTAAGGCACTGTTGAGTATCCTGCCAACCTTACTATGCTTATGACTAAAACTCCCCATGCACCAAGCCAGCCAACATAACTAAACATAACTCATCACAACTAAACACATGCAAAAACCCCCAAATCAATAAAACTGGGCTACAGACAGCATATGTTGTATCGTGAAGGAGACCCTTTTTTGTCTTTGCAGGACAAAACACGTTGTGGTGTCGGACTGGAAAGCACATACAGTTGTGTTAGTGATAGGGTTTTACACTATAAAAGGCATAAAGCCAGATGATGTGGTGCAACTGCCCCATCTAGTTGGTCCGGGCGCTCCTGAACTTGGCGACCATTTTATTTTGTGGGTAATTAATGCTACCCAGAAAAATATTCAGATTTTTGGTTCATTAAGAATCTCCAACACTACACACAGGACAGATTAGTCTTGGCCAACACATTTAGGAATATGTTTACTGATCTGTCCCTTTGGGACGTTGTATTAACACCACAGTGGAAACAGACAGACACCAGTAACTGTGGTGTTTTTGTCTGCACAGCAGCGGCGGCGATAGTGAGGGGTATTGAGATGGAGACTAGCATTAACGGAAGCACAGCTCTCCCATCTTAGGCAATACCATGCAGCACAATTGTGTAGGTTCGCGTTGAACTCTATGGTGTGTTAGATGCACAGTTTTACAGGTTTGGTCAGCGGACACCTGGGGTTAGATGCGCCTTGCTTTAGGTTTGGTCAGTGGGCAGTGCATGTTGCACTTGTAAGAGGGCCTTTATGGATCCCAAGTGCAACAAGTAGAATGGATTTCAAAGTACTACTTTTAGCATACAAAGCCCTAAACGACTTGGCTCCAATCTACCTTAAGGAATTAGTTGTCCCCCATTGCCCTCCAAGACCGCTTCGTTCCCAAAGTGCAGACCTCGTAATTCCAAGAATATCAAAAACCACAATAGGAGGCAGAGCCTTCAGCTACCGAGCCCCCTGCCTCTGGAATAATCTCCCTACCTTCCATATTCAAATCGAGACTAAAGACATTCCTCTTCAGTGCATCCTAGAGCCATAAATAATGCTTAAAAAAACCTTCACCTGTCGAGCCGGCCAGCCAGCATAACTAAACACATACAAAATCCCCTATATCAATAAAACTGGGCTACAGACAGCGTATGTTGTATCGTGAAGGAGTGCTATTACAGGTCCCGGGTACAGCATACAGCGCGTGTTGCAGCTGTCTCCAGCCAGTAAGGCACTGTTGAGTATCCTGCCACCCTTTAGATTAGATTAGATTCAACTTTATTGTCATTGCACAGAGTACAAGTACTGAGGCAACGAAATGCAGTTAGCATCTAACCAGAAGTGCAAAATCAGAAGAGTGCAGAGTATGTGCAAAGTGGTATTATAAAAATAGATCAATAGAATATATACAGTATGGTATACGACATAAGTAATATGGACAGTAAGCAGCAATAGTGGTGGTCAGTGCAGATGTGATATATATATATGATATGATATACAGTATGTAAAGTGCAGGTGAAGTACAGGTGAAAGTGGCAGTAGAAGTTATAAAATTAGGTAGGAGACATAAGATATAAATACGGTGAATATGGATATGGGACAACAATTTTAAATAAATAGATATAAACAAATGAACAGTTTTAGTGCAAATGTTCAGTGGCTGGGGGAGGTGTGTGGCAGTCAGGCCAGGGTAGAGGGGGGAATACAGTCACTGTAGGAAGGAATGTGAGGGGGTAGCCAGGGGGGCTATCACTGTGATGCAGGGTGACAGCCGCAGGGAAGAAGATATTCCTGAGCCTGCTGGTCCGGGAACGGAGGACCCTGTAGCGCCTCCCTGAGGGGAGGAGGGCAAACAGTCTGTGGTTGGGATGGGAGCTGTCCTTTTCGATGCTGCGCGCTTTCCGCAGACATCTTTTGCGCTGGACAGCCTCGATGGAGGGGAGTGGGGAACCAGTGATGCGTTGGGCCCTTGCTATGCTTATGACTAAAACCTCCCCATGTACCCAGCCAGCCAACATAACAACACCAGACACCTTCCATATTCAAATCGAGACTAAAGACATTCCTCTTCAGTGCATCCTAGAGCCATAAATATATTGCTTAAAAAAACCTTCACCTGTCGAGCCGGCCAGCCAGCATAACTAAACACATACAAAATCCCCTATATCAATAAAAACTGGGCTACAGACAGTGTATGTTGTATCGTGAAGGAGTGCTATTACAGGTCCCGGTACAGCATTACGGCGCATGTTGCAGCTGTCTCCAGCCAGTAAAGGCACTGTTGAGTATCCTGCCACCCTTACTATGCTTATGACTAAAACTCCCATGCACCAAGCCAGCCAAATAACTAAAACATAACTCATCACAACTAAACACATGCAAAATCCCCTAATATCAATAAAACTGAGCTACAGACAGCGTATGTTGTATCGTGAAGGAGAGCCTTTACGGATCCCGGGTACAGCATACGGCGCGTGTTGCGGCTGTCACAAGCCAATTGGGCACTGTGGTGTACCCTGTGAAGTTGTGCCCTGTGAAGTTGTGCCCTGCTGCAGGCTTTCACTAGTCAGTGCTAGCCACCTGGAGTTCCATGTGCCTTGCTGCTCTTCATGTTGCACTTTTTAGCCTTTACAGATCCCAAGTACAACATGCAATCTGTCACCGGCCACCAGGGGTTCTACGTGCTTTGCTGCTCTTATAGTTGTGTTTGCGCCTCGCTTTAGTTTTACAGGTTTGGTCAGCGGACACCTGGGGTTTAGATGCGCCCTGCTTTAGTTTTACAGTTTGGTCAGCGGACACCTGAAGTTAGATGCGCCTCGCTTTAGTTTTACAGTTTGGTCAGTCGACACCTGAAGTTAGATGTGCCTCGCTTTTTGTTGTTGTTGTTGTCTTTAGTGTTTTTGTAAGGGGACAGGTAAGTGTGGTTTCTCTGTCCATTTTCCCCTTTAAAGGTATGTATGGCCACGTTCTATGTATGTCCATGTGAAGTTTGTATGTCTTTGTCACGTGTCTTTGTCACATACGGTATGATTTGTCAAATAAAAGTATGGAAGCATGCTTTGCTTTCTCATTAACCTTGTCTTCTGTCTTGTCCTGTCTCACTAACACCCCACCCATGACCTGTACCTTGACGTGGTGAGTGGGCTTTCAACTAAACAGGTCTCGCTCTGTATGGTGTTAGTTAGCAGGTTTAAAAACAAGTATATGATTTGCAGATTGTTTGTATATTTCCACAGGTCTACAGAATTGAACACATCAAGCCTCAATCAATTTTGACTGACCAGAGCATACAGAGACCCTCCACCTGAAGGACTGGCATCTATCTTCCTGCAATCACCCGACACTAAATGTATCACATCGAAATGAAATTTTTAAAAACCTGTACACTGTCATAGTTCTGCAATGTTGTCTATTGAATTATATTTAAATTCGTTCAGATGTTTTCTTATAATGTGTTTACATGTACATCTGCACCCTAGTATAATTACTGCACTTGGTTTGCAAGCAACACCTGTAAATCAATGTGAAATGTAATTTATTGATAGCTCTACTGATGGCTGTAATGTGTAAGTACTCAGCTGTCAGTACATAACTTCAATTTCAGAGCAGTTATGTGTCACTCAAGATTATGTCACAAATGAAATACATTTGTTTCAAAGACATTAATTGGAAACCTTTTGGTAATAATTTATATCACCAAGCCATTTTCGGTTAAGTAATTTCAATAACATGTAGCATGATGCATACGAGGAGGTGTTCGGTGGGCTTAGCATTTCTAGGCTACCGCATTTGTGTGCCACATTGTTTTGTATATTTTGCATTGCGCATAGTGTTACGGACAGTTAGTTAGTGCAGCCACTTCGTGAAATGAGCAACAGACGTTCAAGGGCAAGTGACGTGTCCAAATGAAACCCCCGTGTGAAGTAAACAGTCAGCCAAGATGTCAATAAGTTTGACTTCCGAAGCTAACTTAACCCTTAGTTTAGCTACGCTAGCTTGCAACTTCGTATTCGACACGGTGTAAAAGTTCAGTTAAGAAGTCGGTTGTGTGTTTAGCCATATGACTTAACATAATTATTTAAAAAAACGATCGTTTTTAAAGTCAGGCAATCGACATTGCAGCTAAACAAAAACATTAAGTAAAGATCTAGGTTTTAAATGTGTTTTACGTTAGTTTGTTATATCACGAACCAATCAGGGGAGAGGTAAAAGGTTACCCTTGAATGAGTGGTGGTGATCGGTTTGGGCTATGAGTCGAGATTATTGTTTAAAAGCTCTACTGAAAAGTAGTTTGTTCTGTAGGCTACTGTTGTCCTCAGTTTAAGTGTGTTAGGTTAAACCTGGTGACAAATGTCTCATTAAATACATAGTTTACTGGGCCTGAAATTACAGTGAATGTAGAAAACAGAGTTACAGATCAGATACATTGCACCACACTATCAACTGGATGGAAATTTCTACCTGGATCTCGAAAGGGTGCAGTGCACAGAATGAACGAAGGACCATGAGCATTGAAATGTTAATTTAAGCAATAAGCCCAAGAGGCCGTGGTTTGCGCTGATTTTAGAACAGGTAAGGGGAGTTGTTAGGCGCGAAGCGGAGTGCCTAAAACCGCTTTACCTGTTCTAAAATCAGCGCAAAATAGTTTAATAACAAACTATCATTCTCCGCCACTACAAAGTATATGTTCCTAAATAAATCGTTGCCATGCAACAGCCAGATGGAACACTTGCGCTACCGACAAAAAAGGGGTGCTTATTTATTCACATTAAATTGTATATCGCCATTAATACTGCAATTGTTGAAATAGTTTTCAAACGGGCTCCTCTTTGCTGGTGCAGCGACAGGGGTATCTTGACGTTGACGCTTCAGTGTCCCAGATGATGTTGCAAGGATGTTGCTCCACTCCTTTCTCTCGCTGTAATTTGGACGCCAGTACGATTTCAGTGATGACTCGCACCTATCTATGTCCCGTCACTGCCATAATCTCTCTCCCCTCTAGGCCAGCGACAGCTTTGTAACGTCTTTCTTTCTTTGAAATATTCCATGCGCAGTAATATGGAATGTTATCATAGAATGTTATGAGGACAACTTGAAAGGTTATGCTGCATTTTACCAGAGCATACAGAGACCCTCCACCTGAAGACTTTTACACCGTGTCGAATACGAAGTTGCTAGCATAGCTTGAAGCGTTCAAGTGTGCGTAACTTGAATAGAATAAGAAAAATCATAGTCCTCTTATGCTGCAGAGGAAATGGATCTCCAGTTATTTATACAATCTCAATTGAATTTTTTTTTTTTTTTTAGATAATGGAGATCCTTTTAAAGCCATAGTGGATATAAAAATAAAATGTCTAAGAGATATTAAAGATAAACATTAAGGGATTTCTTTATTTAACTTGCTAAGAAATAACAAATTTGCCTTGCAAACACCAACAAGTGATAAAACGAATGAAAGCTAGTTCGCTTGCTAACTGGTGTAATTCAGCAATATGATGACAATCCACAGATTTGGTTAGCTCTCCTTCACTTATTTTAAGGATGTTATACAAGCTAGTTACAGACAAAAAAAAAAACCAATATAAATCTTGGTAAAAATGGTTGCATGATGCTTTTAGGTAGCTGAAACTCCTCATGGAAACAGTTTGCCTTGAGAAGTGGACACACTCTCCATCTGTAAGCGTATTGTTAGGAATGGTGCATGGATATCTGGCACCCAATGTAGACCCTCTGATTGAAAGAGCTGCTCTAGCTGTCAAGGCTGTAGCCTTAATTCTGGTGTACCGTGCCGGGCAACCTCTGCTTGTACCACTTCTTCTGTATCTCTATAACATGTAATTTTATGTTGAGGCTGGTGAGGTGCTTGTATTAGTTGGGTATCTACAAGGTGACTTAAGTTTTGTATCTTAGAATATCCCCTTAACCCTAGTCTGGGTTTGTATCCCACCCTCAACCTTTTCCCTAACCTGGCTTCATGTTAAATCTCAACCCCTTATCCTAGAAAGCCCAGGTAGTCTGTGGCATGCCATAGTGAAGTGTGGTCTATGTTAACTGTAGAAGGCAGTGCATTGTTTACATATTGTGATATGCATGTGACATCTTTTCTAGTATATGACTGAAATGAATTTGTTTGATGCCATTTGTTTGATGTTTATTAACCGGTCCCATATGATAGGATCATTGCCTGCAAACTCTGATGGCTGTGATATCATTGTTCCTCACCATCACAACTTCTATTCCACTCAAATAAAGCAGCCCACTAGGATATCTAGTTCTGTTTACTCACTGTGTCCCTTTTTCTTCCCATCCTTCTCTTCCCCCGTAGGATGCAGCTGTAGTCTGTCCACCTGATCTTGCAGACGTCCTATGCTCACTGTTGCCCATCTCCACCCAATTATGATTCATTCGATCCCCTGCTTATGATGCATCACATATAGCCACCTACCTGTAACTATATAGCCATCACTGCCATGGTTCTCAGCTGCATAGCCCCACTTAACCTTATAATAATAATATTATTATAATAATATTATATTTACAATATGTTCCCACTATGTTGTTGTACAACTAATATTTGGAAATATTTGGAATGCTGGTTATTCACTCTCCCCTACCTGTATATCCATTCGCCGTTTGCTATGCGTGCTGGAGGGATTTTACATTACATGTACGCTAATACAGTATGTTTACAATTTGCCTGATATGTATGAATGATCTGCTTGCTTCTGACTCTCTCTCTCTCTCTCTCTCTCTCCCTCTCTCTCTCTCTCTCTCTTTCTCTCTCTCTGTCTCTCTCTCTCTGCTTCTCCTTCCTTTGTATCTCTCAGTCAAGCTGACTTCAAGCAGATGGGCCCCACCGTCTTGACCTGGATTCTGCTCAAGGTTTCTTCCTGTTAAAAGGATTTTCTCTTGCCACCATTACCTATGTGATTACTCTAAGGGGTTCAAGACTCTGGCTCTGTAAAGTGCCTTGAGACATTGTCTGTTGTTAAAGCAGCAATACTAGCAAGGTGAATCATAGCATTTACCTAAAAGGCATGCAGAAACCTTGCAAACACCATCAACAGCCCAGTTGACACTGATAGAAGCTTACCAACACACTAACTGGTGTCTAGCTGGCAATGTCATGCGTGTGAAAGCTTTTCTTCCATTTTTGCAGGGTGTTCCAGCCTGGTACACAGAACTACATAGGGCATATCCTGGATGGCTAGTGGGTAGACAGATAGACACAGGTGTTTATCTGTCCTTCACATGACCATATGCTATCAAAATTAATTTGAGGATGGTACCAAAACTAGTTGCCTATAAAAACATACCTCAAAAAGTGTCAAATTATTGCATAGTGTTACTTTAATACCACTGTATAAATGGCATTGTTGCATAATGTTACTTTAATAACACTGTATAAATGGCAGTTTATTTGAACTGAAAATGAAAATAAATGACACTTAGGCTACAATTTTAGATATTGTGTTTGTAAATGTCAACTTTGATTAAATAAACATACAAAATCAGTTTAATTAAATAAAACCTTCAGTGTAAGGTTTATTATTAAGCCATATGGAAACTAGACCTCATTTTAAAATAGCAGAAATAATAACTGCACCAATACTGACTGGATAATTGCACGATGGATGGCAAGTGAAGTCCGCAAGAGAGACTTTCTACAGCTGTTTAATAAAACCCTTTCGGACAGTTTTGGGTCTTAGCTGATTTACAGAGAATCTGTGTGTTAAGTCTGTGTGTCAGTAATACCTCAGAGGTCTGGAGATTGGGCATTAGACAAACTGTTTAATAGTTTGCATCTGTTCAGTACTTTTCCATACAAGTATGCCCTCCTGTGGAAAATTGTTGACATGCAGGTAGACATAGGCCATGCAATGTTAAGCTATACTATAGTATATACTACTTTTCAGAATTTGTGAATCACTGAGAAATGTACTTATATTAAAGCTAAATTGATTGAAAAATAATGTTGTAAATGAAAAATGATAGATGGAAACAGGTATTTTAACTGAATATCTACGTAGGCTCATAGAGGCCCGTTTTCTGCAAACATTACCCTAAGGTATTATGTATTAGGTATTAAACATTACCCTGAGGTATTAGGTATTAAACATTTCCAAATGTATTATGTTAAAAGGCTAATTCCACCTCAGAAAAACCCTTTCTGAACATGCAGCTGAAAAGTGTTGTTTATATGCAGTTTATATTGCAAACAGTGCGTTCCAAAAGTAGTCAGTCCCCTTCACTTTTTTAACATTTGTTTCTGTCGCAGCCTTAAAAAAATACAAGAAAAAATATTAGGTACCTATTATTATTATTATTATTATTACAATGCCAAATACTAAAACTATGACTAGAGAGTAGGCCTCAAGTAAATTAACTAATTAGACAGATGATAACAAAAAGGTGAGTTTTTAAGCATTTCTTTTTCAAATGTACCAAGGCTGTTGCTGGAACAGACAGCACTAGGTACTGTAGGTCATTCCACCACTAAGATACCATGAACGAAAAGAGTCTTGACTGCAATCTCATGCTGCAGAGAGACGGGGAAACAGAGCTGAATCATAGCATTTAAATAGGCAGGTGCTGTGCTGATCCAGTGGCTGTTCTATAGGGCTTTAAATGTAATTCCAGCAGCTACAGGGAGCCACTGAAGGGTGGCCAGCAGAGCAGTAACATGTAGCAGCAGCGGTCTTGCTATACATGCAGACAGGCCTGTTAAAATGGCATTGCAATAGTCTGATTTAGAAATAACCAAGGCCTACATAATACGTTATTTAGCATATTGTCTGATCTTCAGAATATTATAGAGCGTTAACCAACAAGACCTCAAGACAGAAGATACGTGCTCAAAGAAATTTAATTGGTCATCAAATGTAAGTTTTGTGCATATTTAGTTAGGGTCAGTGAAGATGAACCGAAGCTGAATGTTAACATTTTGTGGGATTGCAAGGTTGGCTGGGAATACGAGAGGCTCAGTCTTTGAAAGATTGAGCTGAAGGTGACGATCCATCATCCAAACTGAAATATCACTGAGGCATTCTGAAACTTGGAACCGATATTATGGGGTCATCCTGGGGGAAAGACAAGTACAGTTGAGTGTCATCCACATAACAGTGATGGGAGAAAACATGGGAACAAATTATCTCACCTAAGGAGGTGGTATAACTGGAAGAAAAGGTGGTACAAGTACCAATCCCTGAGGTACACCAGTGGAGAGGTGGTGAGATTTTGATACTTGTCCCTCTGAATGAACGTCCACTGAGGTAAGATTCAAACCAACTGAGTGCTTTCCCCGAAATGACCAGTTTGGACAGCGTAGAGAGGAGGATGTCATGGTTCACTGTGTCAAAGGCTGCTGACAAGTCTAGTGGAATCAGAACTGACTGAAAGACTGAGCCGAGGCCTTCACAGCTCCCAATGCTTCAGTCACAGATTCAGTAGAATGTCCACTTTTAAAACCTGACTGCTTAGGGTCCAGCAAATCATACGGAGACAGGAAATCAGAAATCGGACAACCTTTTCAAGAATCTTTCACAAAAAAGGAAGAAGGGAGACAGGTCTATAGTTCTTCACATCAGAAAGGTTAAGTGAATCTTTCTTAAGCAAAGGAGTAACCCAAGCCTGTTTGAATGATGTAGGAAAGTTTCCTGAACTGAGTGAAGTATTGACGACATGCATGATAGGTAAAGTTGTAGGCGGATATAAACAATAGAGCAGAAGGGAAATGGCCATCTCTAAACAGGAAGTATAGACTTGACATAGATTTAGAAAGTAATATATTTTATATTATACGGCTCCTCAGAATGTTGCAAAAAGTTCCATTGATTTGAATGGGCCACCCCAATTTTCAGAGGTCTGATATCTCTTTATATTGACCGCTGTCATTGTCAACGGGTTTTGTGCCTCTATTTCAAATATTTCATATCATTCCGCAAGTAGTCCGGTCAAGTTACAATGACTTCCTGTTACGTTATATGAAGTCAGCAAGTAATAGGTTGCTACTGCTGAAACTTTAAAGTTCTATTTACGTGAAGAACTATTTTTTTCTTAGGGCAAGTCACGGAGCAGCAATAAATCATTAAAAAGAGGTATTTTGAAGGAATGTCTTTTATCATATTAGCCAGTAACCGCATAATAAGCAGGATACTGTATAGTCCACCGGTCAGTATCGTAAAATAACCCCTATAGTATATTTTCCTATACTGACCAGCATTATCACTTACATAAATGTCTCTGCCCTTCAACATAATAGATTTTTCCTATATGATTTTTATAGCTTGTCCTGTTGCAGATTGGTCCTTAAGTTGTGACTTCAGATGACAATGTGAAATCTGGAAGTCCTGTCTTGGACCTTTCATTTTCAACTACCCTTTGTGCTGTCCCTCACTTGGGATGGTCTATCTAACCCATACTCAGTGCAGTTGTTTTAGGCCAGATCCACCGTAACTTCATTGTGGCATTTCACTGTTAATGTTGTGGGTTCTCGCAGTTCTTATATACTCTTATACACCTTCTATTATGCTTGGGCCATTGTTCAGTGCCTGCCCTTGTGCTGCTATGATAAGTATTTTAGGTCAGACCTTTCTAGCCATTGGTGTACTATTGTTAGACACCTGTGCTATCTGCTATTGTTAGCCAGCTGTGCTATCTGCTATTAGTAGCCACCTGTGCTATCTGCTATTAGTAGCCACCTGTGCTATCTGCTATTGTTAGCCACCTGTGCTATCTCTATTAGTAGCCACCTGTGCTATCTGCTATTGTTAGCCACCTGTGCTATCTGCTATTGTTAGCCACCAGTGCTATCTGCTAATTGTTAGCCACCGGTTGCTATCTGCTAATTGTTAGCCACCGGTGCTATCTGCTATTGTTAGCCACCTGGTGCTATCTACTATTGTTAGGCCACCTGTACTATCTGCTGATATATCACATGGATTATCCCATCTTTAGTCCCTGACAATATATTGTGGCAAGGGTTCTGATTCCTCTTGTAGCTGTTGGATTGATTTACATTGATTCTTTAACTTGGCCATTGAGACAAAAGACTCCAGCTCCAGTGAGTGAAAGTGACAAGTGAAAATATCAAATTGGCCTGTTCTGCCTTTTACTCCTGCTTTATCTCTGCTCACGGCAGGCGCAAAATGTGACTTTTGAAAGAGTAAAATTGTCATAGAGTCTCAGGGCCTGTTTGAATTTCTGTGTGAGCTCAGCCATGTGTAGTCTATATATGATCCATATGAATATTTCGATATATTATTGAATATAAATATTGTGGGCTGGAAAGGCAGAACTCAGAGCTTAGGCACTACCAGAAGCCTTGCCTGTACTTGATTTATGGCAGCTCTGTGTAATTAGGAGTTGTCAGCATAGCTTCCATTTGCAGCTAATTCAGTTTCCCCTCAGGTTGGCAACACATGATCTTGATGGTAAAGAAAAAGGTCATTTATGCATTGTTAGAGTTTGTAATTAGTCTTATTTGGAATTCCAGGCACTCCATTCATCCAGTCCAGTCCAATGCACATGAGCACTGGTGTTTGACCAGTAGGGGGCAGTGGCGCATCACACAAATGGCATTTGTCCCAAAGCAGGGGCTGAACTAAAATGTTGGTGAATTACTGAGTCTGTAGTCTCTGAAATTAATCAGCTGAACACTTTGTCCCTGCCAAGTAGTAAAAGATGGTCAGTCTTATTGACAACTCAAACTGTGCTATGAATGCCTCAGCAAATGGATCACCCCATAGTTTGAAATGTAAAACGGCAGGATAGGAGAGAAGTTGGTACTGAGGCAACAGAAGTCAACGTGAACTGACAAAACACTGAAATATGAATTTAGAACATTTATAACTTAGAGGGCTTTGTCTCTGTCTCGTTTGTCCTTCCATGTCACCTGGGTCCCTGTTTTCAATACAATTTTCAAATCACTGTGTTAGAGTCTCATGCATGAGGTTTCACTTCTATAATCCTAAATCCTGCCCGATTGATTCTAACCATGGATATCGACTTCTGTCATAGCCTACATGTCAACAGGAAGAGCTAATGAGCTCTATTGTGTTGTTGACATACAAAACAAATGGGTGAGAACCCCACAATTGAAAGTGTGTTGTTATCATTTCTACTCCTAGCACACACAGCCATGCAGTCTGGTAAAGACACTATTTCTACCCCCTAGCACACACAGCCAAGACAGTATTTTCATGTCCTTGGACTGCACTTGTTTATTATCCTTTATATTTCACCCTGTGTTGAGCCATAACCTGCATTTAGTGTTAATCAGCTGCTATCATTATTAAGTGTTTCATGCTCATAATATAATTAGACTGCTGAATAAACTATTGACTGTGTCCCATCTTACGGACCATTATATACTAGTTGCTAATGAACTGGATTAAATGAATTATGTAGATAATCTAAAGTTTTTCAAGCTATACTTCAGACCTCCCCTGAATATGAAAACCTCCTGTAAAAGATGAATTCTAGATGAAAACTCTGCACTGAATATTTCATCTTTCAGTGTCAGTTTCCTTGATTCTGGTGCACATTAGAACAAAGCTTTCCATTTGACATACATAACCCTCGCTTGGATGATGATGGTTATACAAGCAAGCACAGATTAAACTTTGAACTTTGTTTTGTTGAATGTATTTGATCTGTATGTATATTTGTCCATTTTAATGTATTTGAGGATCTGTATGTGTATTTGTTTTGTTGAATGTATTTGAGTATTTGTATGTATATTTGTCTATTTGAATTGGTTCCAAAACATTGAGTATGGTAAATGAAAGGTGTTTTTCCTCCATTGGGGATTGTGACTGCTTTGAGTGTGGGTCACTAGTCATTTTCCTCATGGCCTACAGTAAAAGCAATGAAATCTCTTCTGCAATTTTCCATTTCCTCTTTATTAAGGCTTTATTGGCAGAGACTGCTGGTGACTCAATTAAAACTGAAAAGCGTGAATTTGCTGTGATAATGATTGTTCCTTTAATCTGGGTACGTATGTGTCTTCAGAGATCTGCTATGTATGCAAATTGGTAACTTTAGGAGGCTCAGAGGGTCATATTGGCCCAGTGCAATTAATGCGTGCAGACACAGGGATGAGAGCCTCTGTGATGTGATTCTCCAAAACAGCAGTCTTTTCCCATCCAAAACTAGATATGAAATGAAAGTTAAGTCAAACATTAACCATTCAGTCTTAATCAGCTCAGCCAGCAGGTAAGGAGCAGCTCATTTTTCTGGACATATTTACCACCAAACATTAATTCCCACTGTCTATCCATAGACCAATTGCATACGCATTAGTGGATTGTGAAAGGGTTGAAAAAAAAAAGGCTCTGGATACTTGACCTATGAAACAGAGAAAGATTTACTTGCATAATATTTTATGGAACTAAAATTTCTTGTAATAACTTAGTCCCCAGTGTTATTTATGATGTTAATTTGTCTGTATTTAATTGGAAATGAATATTTTAATGTTTACCGCTAACCCACTGGCCTCAAGGAGGGTTTTAAAAAATCAGTGATTTCAGAAGAATTTAAACATAAATGTAACCTTTCAATATTTAATGGCCACATTTGAAGCTATCCACATGTAGAGGTTAGAATGCTGCCTTAATGTGATTCAATCTCTGGGATCACGTTCATTTCACAGAGATATTGTGGTTGATATTCAGCATGCTGGAACTGAACATCTGGATGTCATTATTTTATGCACACTGTTTCTCTGTACTCTCTCTTACCTGCGCAAGAAATCGGAATTTTATTAGACATGTTATAGTTAAAAACAGGCCAATATTTGTAGGAAACTTATACCGTAGGTTCTTGACCTCTGTATTGATAATTCTCTTCATTTTTGACTCATTTAGTAGTCCTGGCCTTTACACTATGCAGGTCTTGTTCTGGACGACTAGACTTGATTACTTATTGGTTACAAGATGTCAGTGGAAATGAACAGCAAATAACTAGTTTTGGTACCAATTAGTTCCACCATTCCATCAGTAGGCCTGAACCCAGGATCTCTGCCTCAGAGCTTCGATTTACCAGAAGGATGTCCTTTGGATTGGACAGTGCAGAACCCAGTTCATTTTCCTGAGTTGACTACTGTAACTTTGCATCAGAATCAGATCAGAATCAGAATTATTTTTAATGGCCAAGTATATTTACACATACAAGGACATTAACTTGGTGTGGTTGGTGCATAGGACATAACCAACAAAATAGCAAAAACAAGACTAAAAGACAAATGTTTTACAAGATAGAATATTAAATAATAATTAATAATTTGGGCACGTGCAGGGCTAAGATGCAGTGAATTGGAATTAGCAAACCCAGAGTCAGTGTGATGCAGGGGGCTTGTTTGTGAGCCCCACTGCCGTGGGGAAAAACTGTTCAGGTGGCGCGAGGTTTTGGTGTGTTTGTGTGTGTTCGTGTGGCATCCAGGGTCAAATGAATTGGACTTTTCATAGAATGTGTACATTTCTCAATCATAAGCATTACTTCTGGAGGCAGCAGATCAGGAATACTGACCTGTCATTAACTCCGTGATTGCTATCCTTTAGATATGCTGGAGTATAGAGGTTAATGGAACTTGAATGGACATTTAGATTCGACTGTAATTTCAGTTGCACTAAAGTCTCTTAGGCGAGTGATCTTTTCTCAATGTTCCATGCTTTCGAGGGCTGTGACCCAGCAGAGTCCAGATGCATTAATTCAAGCATTCAGTAGATCTTAGTCAAAGACCTTTAGTCCCTTTGCGCTCTCTCTCTTTCTCTCTCTTTCTCTGACTCTCTCTTCTCTCTCTGACACACACACAAACACACGCGCACACACACACATACACACAAGCACTCACACACACACACACTTCCACCCACACCCACTAACACATAGTCACACTCAGATTGGAGAATAACCTCTGACATTTAAAGTAACTTCATTTCCACATTAGAAAGAATAAAGTACCATGCTGAAAATATGTCAGTCTTCAAAAACTGAAAGTGGCCTGGCTCCTCTGTCAACACATAAATATCTCCCATAATGGTGGTTTGTATAAGGCCTGGAAACTTAGCAGTGGAATGGTCCCAATGGGACACACTGTCCCTTAGGCATGGAGCTCTGCTCTGGCCGGGGAGTAAGATCCTCTCAGTCTCTCCACTGGTTAAAGCTCATGCTCACTGGTCATTTAGAGTGTGTCCTTCAGGCAGATGTACTGTATGTCATAGGTCATCTTCTTACTGTCCATACACATTGCCTTAGTCATTTTGTGGCATCCCAACAGAGCCTGTGTCAGCTGGGCTCTCAGTGGATCAGTATGTTAACTTATAAAGTGTGGAGGCATCTCCCTATATTAGATAATTCAACGGTTTTGATTTCTATTATTAAGCAGTGGCTTGAAATGCACCGAAGTGAATCACGCCAGGCCCCCGTCTGGCCTGAACTCTGACTGTATGTTGGCTTTGTTCAATTGCACAAGATGTATTTTCTGGGGACTTGGTCACTTGGCTTGCTCTGGATTGGCCTTACCTCATATTGTTTTAATTCCAGACTGGTTGAGTCATATAGAGCAATCAGGGTAGTCTCGGGCCACAGTGCCTTTTTTGGGAATGTCATGTGAGAAGGACTGATGCCATTTTCCCTGAAAATAAAGTCAGAGCTGTCTGGAAGTTGTGGAATGTGTGGCCAGCCCCAGGCCAGGGTTCTGTTTGGAAATAACTGGGCAGATTAGGAGCGTTCTCAGGGATAACATGCAGGGGCAGGCCCTCAGCCTGGAGAACTGACCTATCAGGCGCTGCCAGCTCACTTCTGAACTTCCTTTTCCTCCTCTGCGTTTCGCTCATAAATAAATCCTGTCCTCTTAGCACCTCCCAACCATTTCTTTAAGACTCTGTGATGTCATATGATAACGGAAATAGCGGATCACACTTGTTTTTTTTTGTTTTTTTTTAAATCAAAAACTCATGTACTGGTGTCTGTTCAAAAGCTTACGAAAGTTCAAGCAGCCTTTGCTTTCCTGTACAGAATGCATTCTGTAAGCTGCTGACTCATGGAGCTCACACCTTTCGGCCACATCATACTTTCAGTGATATAGCATGTGGTCATAACTCACTGTGTACAAAAACACTGACTTCTACGTAAGTTCAAGCAGCCTTTTCTCTTGTGGACTGAATGCCTTCTATAATTTGCAGAGTCACGGAATGTATTGTAGTAAATCCCACATCATACTTCCAGTCACATAGCAGAACGGTTATGCGGACAAATCGAACATTCCATGGCATGGAGTGATCCTAGTGCGGTGCATTCTGCATTACGTGCCACAAAAGTATAAATGTCGGCCTAGGACATCTATTACGTGGACAGAATTACTTTTGTCTTTGTTTTTTTGTACACGAAGGGAGACGTGCATTCAGCTTTTTGTCTTCACAAAATGAAAAGCACAACGCTCAATTCAGTGCATGACAGGAATCATCTGTTTTATTTTCTGTGTATGTTCTCTCTTCAATATTTCATTGACACAATGATAACACGTTTGTATTTTACGTGGACAAAATGCATTACGGGGTTACATGGTTTTGTAATGAATTTATGTATTTCATAATACACAAGGCATCCTGTCTATGAAAAAAGGTCTGTTACACTTGGCACCCCATAATACAGAGGCGCCCAGAGAGCTGAGTTAGCCATGGCTTCTGGTGGTCTCTGGTCATCTGATCGTGGATACGTGGCATTATCTCATACCTGGCAGAATGGGGCTAAGGCACCAGAAATGTGTCGTGGCAATGTATAAAACCTATAGTGGCGTCATCATGACAATACAAGGCACTGAATTGTGTCATTAGTCACCCAAACACATTAATCAAATTGGAGTCATTTCTGATTTAACTCATAGCATCCCATATTCTACAACTCATAACAGCATATTTCACATACAGTTACTCTTATTTGACCGTGTAGATACAGGAGTTAGAAATGAATTTAACAGTGACCAAAGATCAAGTCTTGTGACATTCCGTGACAGAGCTGTACCACAAAAAGTAGGCTAAGTAACATAAATAAATAAATAATAATAGAAAATAGTGTTTTTCTGTTGTATTTCATTGCATCATTCTCTCACTAAATTCTGCTGAATGCTCTGCCTTCACCCATGGGGGCTTAAAAGATAATGGATACTACATATAGTACACTACAGACTTTGACTTGTCAAATTTGATATCTGGGCAAGGTTAAGGTAACAGCTGCCTTGGCCTTCTTTGCCACTTCTATGCCAGTATATTCCAGGTTTAAGATGAGCAATACATTCACTGACAGCCTTTTTCACTCACCTAATCCACACCATGCAATTAAAACCAGGTTTCTGGATGGGCATAGCCCTCAGAGAGTCATGTCTTTTGTAATGGTAGAAAAGCCAGATCCCAGGTGGGGATGAGAAGGGGTGTTTTGGAGAAAACCTTGTTCACAATTAGACACCGTTCTTGTTGTTGTCTCTGTGTCAGCGTCTGCTCCATGGCTGGAGGTATCTTCCACTCATTCCATGTGCTAACAATACCAATGTTAATGTTTCATGAGATCTAATGCATCGACTGTGATAGAAGTATCACAGCACATAAAGGCACCCAAGCAGAAACTGAACGTGAGCTCCCTGGAGGCCTGAGATGGGAGAATGGTTCATTCTTTTTATTAGTGTAATTCCCAGTACAACAGAGTGATCCACTTGATGAGGTGCTTTTGGATGGGTTCCAAGCCCTCAGGTCTATGTGTTATGGTCGCTCTTATCTTCCCTAATTAACAGGCCATCATAATAGTGGAGGACTGTGGAGATGAGAATGAGACAGTTTAAAGATGTTTTGCTATCAGACTAACTACACCAGATCAAAGTACACATTTGTCGGCAGAACACCCTATAAAAATGTACTTTTTAGGTAATCGCTTGCTTGAGCATAACTAGGCTGCCTGCATGGAGCTAGAATTGAATTGACCTTACTGTTGAACATAAATGTAATATCAGTAAAACATGAAAAAAGGGTATCATAAAAGATCTTCAATCGGATTTTGTGCCCACAACAATATTATGAGTGCTTTAATATATATATATAGCCCATATCCAGGACTGCCTTTGTTTTAGAAAATCCGATGAATCCAAACTTTTACTTAGAAAAAATGCTAAGCATTGTTCTTACAATATCACATCTTCTGAAGCAGAAGCACATTCAGAGGCAGTTGGTAAAGTAGGTTGGCTATCTGCTAGTGGTGGGAGTCTGATCATTGTGAGAAATCTTTCTGGCACAAGGTGCAGTGCTGGATTTGGGCTGCATCTTGATGTGAGATGTCTGTCACATTCTGGCCACATGTCAATTAGGGTGTGAGAAGACAACATAAACATGCTAAATAAGAGCGGATTCATGTTACAGCTGCACAGGCTTGAGGATCAAATGCTATGAGTCACAGTGCACTGGTACTGCTACAGCTGTGTTTGTCTGTGTACATGCCAAACTTAACAAGTACAAATTGGGTTCACGTTTTCTTTCTTGAAAATAATATTCCAATCTCTGGATCATCTCTGACGATTACATAGAGGTTAAATTTAAAGTGAATACTTGGTCAATAGAAGCATTTAGACATGTGTTCTTAATGTGTGTATGTATATGACTGTATGACGTTTGATGGTCCAAGATGTGCATGGATTGTTTTGTACAAATTCTTTATTTGATTATTTGTGTGCGTATAAGCACATATGGACACCATACATGTCTGGCTCTGGCTCTGGCTCAGGCTGGCTATGTTCTCCATAGCGGGGCAATTGCGTGAGGAAGGGAGGGGCGTGAGGCATGGCAAGGAACAATGTTTTCTCTTAATAAAATCCCTTGTTTTCTCGTTGGATGCTTAAAGGACAGGAAACCGGCCCAATTCCAATCTCATTACCATGCCATGTTGGCCGGGATTCAGCTCATTATAATGACAGCTCTGTTGGCCAGGGCTCGCTCCGCACAATGCCCAGCCTTTCCTGCGCAGGAGCTTACAACAGAATGCGCTGACGTCCTCGTCAAATCCAACCACTTCCACATGAAAGATGTTTTCTGAATATCTCTGTCTGTTGGAAAACATATGTATTGGAAACTACCCCAAATGTTACTATATTAGATTCATGGATCGTGTAGATTCATCTGAAAGCGTTACTTTGAGTGTTTCATTGAAGTGGAAGCCTTTGAATGTCTCACCATTTGGTTTACCTCAGACCTCACAAGCCATGGACTTAATGATGATGATTTATTGAATGAATATTGACAAGGTGATCACATGCTTTATCAAGGGGTCATGCTAACAGGATGATACCCGGCCTATGGGACCATGGCAGCTGTGGAGTTGGAGTATGTATCCGGCAATAAGGAGCATGTAGTGGGGCATTGGGCGTTGGGCTTGGATGAAAGTGACTGGAGCCCAGTGACTGTGAGCTGCAGGTAGCGCTGGTGTTAGCTCAATAGGCTAAGGGCTCATTTGGGCAAACTGGTCTACCTAGCGGCCGACCGACCCTCTCGTGTATGTTAAAGAAGATTTGTATTTATTTCATACAGCCAGCCTTTGATTGGTACTCAATATCTTTTTTAGTAACATAATGCCTTGCCTGCCATGAACGGCATGTCAAATTGTCTGCGAAAGAAAGTTATTAGATGGTTATTCGTTCAAGAGGTTTATTGGTCCGTCCAGTCCTCATCTTCAGATGTTGTTTTGTTGACTCCTATCCGCTGTTCCAAAATGATGTGCATAATCTGAACATCTCATAGGAAACTCTATTAACCAGTCTCTTTGTGTTCATATATTGGGGAGCCACTTCAGATATATTAGCCCTCCTGAATCCTGAAGGAAGAATCAGTAGTTTTGTTCTGTATTCACCAGATGGTAAGCACTCTGTTGTTACACGGATTTATTTTGGTTTAGATTTATTGATTGGCAATATGCTATGCAATGCTTCGTATGTTACATGTGCACACAGACGTGCACAAGTCACAGAGTGGTCTTGCTTTGTAGGTTAACATTAAGTACAGATGACTTGAACTGAACCATCCGATCTCCCTTTGTTCAGAACAACTTGTAATCTTTCCGCTGCATCCTGAGAGGTGGTGGTCCATGGTGTTGCTGGCACATACTGGTCTGTTAAATCACTACAGAACCTTTCTGTTTGCGTGTGACACTGGGGTGTGGAGCTCTGTGGCAGATGGCGTCTGTGCGTGTGGACTAAATACCGCGCCTTATGCCCAAGGTCTTGGTTCTTCTAACCATGTGGCATGCTGTGTGTTTCATTCCTGCATGAGGACTACTGCTGGCGCCATTTCTGGCCACTTTCAGAAATCATGCTACATTTCATCTTAACAGCAAGGCCACATTGCTTATGTACTGTATATGACCTGGCTGCAGTGTACAACCATAGAACAAGCTTTGTGCACCAGTACCACAGCATGGTGAGCTGTCTATCTAACCATGACACGTCTCTGTCCTAGCTAGAGTTTCTCTGTTAACCTGAATGACTAGGATAGCCTGCTGATTCTGTGTCTGTCATGAACAGTCTGCATGCCACAGTTGGCCTACTTGCAAACCTGGCCTGCCTGTAATGGCTTCTAACAATTTGTATTCACTAGCTTCATGTCAGCATACTGACCACCGTAAGTATCGCTCCATCGTAAGTAATGGATTGCAGATGTGCTGGGAGTTGTCAGAGTAGATTTCTTAACACTCATGTTCCAAATGCATATTATCTGAAATACACCAGAATGTGCATCTCTGTGATGCAGAGACAATTTGCTCAGCAATAGCACAAGTCTATTTTTAGACATTCCCTGTGACATACAATATCACTGTTGACATTTACACTTTGAAAGGAAGAGTCACCCACTAGGTTTGTTTTGCCCTTTGGGAGTGCATCGGTATGTTGCATGTCAATTGCCTCATGCCAGTGAGAGTTGATTTAACTTGGAATAGCCCTGTGTGCTTAATGAAAGTGCAGCAATATGCTCAGAAGACACAGGGTTGTGTTTTAATGTCGAGCTCAGAAATAGTAAGCAAAATAGCTTCAGATGACTCATGTGGACATAGATGTCAGATGCCCATGCCATCATTTACAATGGTTATCTTGGAAAACAGAAACAGGACAAACACTATTTATACTGCATGGAATTATGAGGGAAGTCTTTCCCATGGTGTGGCCCAGGCCTATGGATGAAGAGGAGTAGTCACTGGTCTGCCCACACTGGCTCACTAATGTGTGAATATATCCTGACAACAGGCAACAGGACTGAGTCAAGGCCAACACAGGAGTGAGTCCAGTCCAGTCGTGTCAGTCTGACTGTCTGTCTGTAACCTGGTGCTGATCATTGGACATATAAGAACTGAAACAAAGGATGTTCTGCCAACAACACCCATGCCTTCATAAACACATGGCTCATATCTTGTGTCTGTTCGGCAGTGTTGTGTGCAGAGATGGGCTGTTCATCCTCATGTGAGATTTGAAACAGTCAACTCTTGTCTCCACATGCATGACCATCCTTGCATGTGGGAGTCATGGTAACACATCCATATTGTGGTGGTATACTGTACCTATAGTCTACAGCATACCCATAAGCTAAGACGATGAAGTCCCACTTTTTCATTGATAAAGATATACCAGAATAGACTGGTTTGCAGCTCTTTAGTGACATTTTACATATAAATATTATGGAATTTGTCCACACAAAAATAGTTCCAATGTTTCTCAAGGTGTGCAGAGATAGCAAATAGTGGATCACGTGCCTCACGTAGAATTTCCATAGAGTTTAATGCTGCCTCTCTATGGCCTAGAGCTTCAATAGGATGACTCTGCTGTGGAAGTCCTTTGCTTTGCAGGATGGTGCAACAGTAACACATCTCCTGGAGGAAACTACAGGGAAGCTGGGGATGTCACTTGCATATAAGACTATGAGTCAAACTGAAACAGTTTGAATCTAAAATATCATCATTAGGGAAATAAACTATTCTTTAATTGCTGTCATATTTGCACCAGCTCATGTTTCCTTATTGCAGTTAACAAGCCCAACACTTTGAATCTTGCCATTAGAGAAAATAACAGATTTTGAATTTACTCATCTTAAGCTTTCGTTCATGTGAAATAATATTTTCTATTGACAGTTCTTTCAACAGTTGTTTTAATTGAATTTAGAAATCTGTTTTTGACTCCCTTCAACACATTTAGTTTGTCCACTGACTACTGGCACAGTGTTAATCTGCCAAATAACGGAGTTTGTGACAGCGAGAGGAATTCTTGATAAGCCCTTGAGGACTGAAGAAGTCACGAGGGAGAATGTGAGCAATGCAGAGCATTCACAACAATGAGTAGTGTCAGTAGCCAGGCCCCACAAAAGCACTGTTCTCTCAGCTGTCAAAGACGCCATTGTGGCATCAGGCGACTAGAACCAACCCGCCAAGGGCTTTTATCACACTGGCATTCCACGCATGCTGCCCCCTGACGTAGAATGCACCATGTCTTCCTCCATTCATTTCCACTTTTGATTTTTCTTATTCTTCTCTGCCCCCCTCTGTCCTGTTACTCACGGTTTATATGGAGCTAGTCGGACTAAAATGCTAAAATGGAGCCTGACACCTTGTAGACTTTCCCTCTCCCTCCCTCCCTCCCTCCCCCTGTCTGAATGTGTGACGCGTGACGGATTCTGAGGGGAATGACACCTCTCTGGGATGTTGTCCGTCAAGTATGTAAAGACACTGTTAGACATGAATACTCCATGCAGAGTTGCACGACAGCACAGATTGTAATCTCTTTGCAGCGATGAAGGGATAACAAGAGCTTTATCCTGCTTATCCCTCATCGCCTCAGATGAGCTGCGTGTAGCCCAGCAGAGAGGAGCTCTCGACCAGATAAGACAGCTCAATTCTGAGGGGGAAGTGATACAAATTGGCTACTAATTCCATTGTCTGTGGACATCCCCCTCCCCAACTGAAGCTCATTGTCTCAGTGTCCAGTTTGATTCCTGTTGACCAAAGGGCCTCTCCCACCAAGGCTCAGCAAGGCTGCTTGTTCTGGAGGAGGCCTACCTGCTGATGGGCTGTCAGGGCCGGGCTGCACTCAGGGCTGAGGGGGTCCTTCATTAAATGAGCTCCCCTGTGGTTCAGGCCTCTGCCGAAGCGACAGCACACCCGGCCCTGCATCAGACTGGCCGGCCCCCTGCTCCACACTCTCCCACTCCACCTTCCTCCTTCCTCCAGAGGCCTCTGGAATGACTGATTGACAGGTGTTTCAGGGGGATGCTGTCAGGAAGACATTTTACATATGTGAGATGCCACCCCCCTGTCATGTCCTCCATTCCAGGCCCATTGTGATCCCGAGTGCAGGTGGCAGGATGGCGAGAGTGGAGCAGAGCCCAGAGATGGGGATGGACTCGAGAACATCTCAGTAAACTGCATAGATACAGTAGGAGTCACTGCCACAGGAATGCCCCTGCATGATAGGGCTGAAAACCTAGGTTTGGTTTGAGGATAAGGATGGAAGAAAGTGGCAAAGGTGAATACCAGACCGTATTATTGTGGCTGAGTGAGATCCCAGTAGGTAGTTTTATTTGACATTTTAGTAACTGCCTTTTGTCTGTCTTTTACAGGAGCTGTTGGATTTACAAGTTGGAGAGTAGAGTGGGAGCAGGAATGTTTTGGGCGAATCATGAACACCTAATGAATCAGGTTTAGAATCATGAACACCTAATGAATCAGGTTTAGAATCATGAACACCTAATGATTCAGGTTTAGAATCATGAACACCTAATGATTCAGGTATAGAATCCTGAACACCTAATAAATCAGGTATAGAATCATGAACACCTAATGAATCAGGTATATAGATACGTCAAATATTCAGAGCGATGACTATTTTCTTTTATTGTCTTTCTTTCTTTCTTTCCTCCTTCATCTGTCTGTACCTCTGCTTCTCTGCAATGGATGTTTCAAGGTCTAAAGTGTCACAGTGTTCAGCTGCTGTGATCTTCTGCAATAAGCGATGATAACTGAAATATGGATGGTCATAGCTCTGTTAAAAGTCCCTGACAAAACATCTGCCCCATGTGCTGAAGATTTGGTGTGAATCTCAGGAGCCTCGTAGGCATTCTTCACTGTTATCAGCCGCTTGGGAGCTAAATGAAACTTGCTCTCCCATTTTCTACATGCAGCTCAAAAACCTGAAAAGGTTAAGTACATTCGAATCACAACCCATTCAATTATGTAATGCTGGTCCTGATAATTCGATTTAATCTGGACATGTGACAATATTTTGACTGATCACTCTCTGTGATGAAGCTCTGGACTGGTTTCTAACTCAATTAGGTGACAGTGATCATATTGCTGAGAAGAGGGGAGTGCGTGGGCTTGCCTTTGTGCCGGCGGCTGGGGTGCTTGTGTGTTTAGGGTGATTTCTGTTGGCGGGGTGCTGTCACAGAACGTCAAGTCAAAGAAGGAACAGGAACAGGAACAGGGTGAAGAGACACAATAGTGACACATATCCTAGATGTGGGTTCCTCTCCCTCATGGATGGAAGTGCAAGCTTTTGGGAGTCCTATGAATATTTTGCACAAAGGGCCTAGGCATTCAGTTTCCATAAAGGACCTAGGCATTCAGTCTCCATGAAGGGGCATTTGTGCAGTGACAGGCCTCACTGTAATAAAATAGGCCATCAACATATGTCGTGATTATGAGGATGTCTAGCTCTAGTTTTCTCAGTCTGATTTAGACACAGTGGCCTCCTCTCTACATTATATCCCTCTAATCAGATTTGGACTGAAGTTGGGTGTCTACGTATATGTCTGAGACTACATATTTACTGGGGGATATGGTGTAATACATCAAACTGGAACCAGTTGAAAGAGAGAGCACTGGACGGAATTTTCTTTGCAGTGGCTTATGGCTGAGACAGTGTGTAGTCAAACTTTGAGTCACTCAAATGGAAAGGCCTGAAACTGAATTTTTGTTTACCGTTTACTGCCGTTCACGGATATTCTAATGTTTCTGTTCTTATGTTCCATTCCGAACATACTGTTTTTAAAACTAGTTAGATACATTTTTTACTACCAATTTTCCACATTGCAACATTGCAAACCAAGGTTAAAAAATGTATTTTAGAATTCCTTTAAAAGGCGATTTCAAATTCCTGACACCTTTAGCTACAGTGTGGCATCAGTCAAGCTGCTACTGAGTATTAGGATGATGCACCATATTCAAGAGAAGTGCAATGGTGTTACACTCTGGAGATTAGATGTAGCCTGCTGTCATTAGCCATCTTAAGTAAGGTCGTATTCTGGTGTTTCTGTTACCTAGACCAGAACCAATCGTGTCAACCAATCAGTTGGCTGACTACCACTATGTTTTTTCTCCCAGGTAAGCTAACAACTAGGCCTAACTGGACCAACAAATGAAGTGCAATAAGTAGAAGTCTAATTGGACATTGATTTAATTTAATTAAGGTTTCAATGTTTAGGAAATACTCCATTTGACCTTTGTTTATCTTTGCTTGAAAGCTACCAATATACTGAAGACATTCTTCTAAGGTGACCTAGAGCAAATAGCTCCATAACATTATGCAAAACAGTAAACAACAAGATTATTAACCAATGCTGCTAAATAACAGCTGTGTTTCAGAACCATTAATAAAAAAAAAATCCATTTCTGTACCTAAAAGTATGGTTAGTGTCCGGTTTGGGCCTTTTTTATCTTTACAGCATGAACTAACTTCTTATTCAATAACTTTGTACCTCAGAAATGGACTATCACATCAATCTTTGGTCTGCTATGTCTGTCTGTGATTTTGACATACTGCACATTGTCCCCTTTCTGGTGCATTCATGTAGCTATGTCTCTTGAACTCATCATCTTCTTCTGTTGAATGTATGCAGAACGCTATGCCTTCTGGTTTTGATGATTTGCATTGCAGTGGCAGAGAAGAGGGGGGTTAGCTTATGCAGTAAATCAGCTCTTGTCAAGTCCAGTCATTTGACTGTGAGCCCAGGAACCTCTGGCCTGCGCTGAAGCTAGTCCTGATTGAGAAGCACAATGGACCCAACAGATGTAAGGTAGCTGTGATGGTGGAGCTGCACCCCACTTCTCGCCGCTGCCAAAATTGCTGAGCCATGGAAACAGGTGGAGGGTGGCCACTAATCTCTTTTTAAGGTCCAGAAGTATTCCAGCAATGTGGCCCGGCCGCTCTGTTATTCTGCCTTTGGCTGAGCCAAACGGCTGACTCTCATTACCTAACAGGGCTGTCTGAAGGACCACATGCCTTGTTTTTTTTGTGTAAGTCACCTCATCTAACAGTGGTCAAAGAGCTCCTGTGGATTTCTCTCTTTTTCCTCAATGAATGACAGGACAGAAGGAACAACCTGCTCCTAGTGTCTGTCTAGACTCAGGAGGGCCTGAGATCTGCTGCAGGAATGTTGAAGGGGGTGTTACCGGCCTTTCTGTCCCACGACTGGGGATGGGTGGGGCCCCTTGCCCACACCTGCTCCTGTTGTCCCCCATCCGTCAGCAGGGCAGAGTGTTTAAACATGCCTGCAGGAAGGAGAGAGGCTGGCAGTGGCCCTGCTAATGAATCTCTTCCTCTCATCGGATGACCAACAGGGGCGAGTGATTAGTGGCAGTAATGAAAATACTGGCCCTCTCATTGGCAAGAGGAGAAAATGCATGCTTGTGCGTGCCGTTATTGAAGTTGTGCCCCTTTGACTGTATCCAGAACCCCCCCCCCCCCTCTCTCTCTGAACCACTGCCTTGCTGCAGGAACAAAGCTGGTTAGAGCTTTGGCTTCATCTATGAACAAATAAACATTGACAATAACTGTGTATAGAGTTTTGACCAATTTGGCAAGAGAGAATTTTGTGTTGGACCATTGTGTTCCCCTATGTCTTACCGCCACCCCATTTGTTGCAGTGACAGAGGAGGAAGATGGATTGGTATCTGGATTGTGTATTGTGGAGTCATTGAAATACCGAACACCAGGGTGAATGCTCCGATTCTGTAATGAGCTGTGATGTTAGATTAAATAATATATATATATTTTTTTTAAATCAGTCTTTGGGAAAGTTTGATAGAGATTTTGCCATTGTGTACCTTTGTGTGTACGTAGTAAAGTGATCTGGCCCTCATAATACCCCAAGGTCCAACAACAATAGCCTCATCTCCATTGGTATGAATGAGGAAGTGGCCCCTGGGGACGGAATGAGAATGGTGTTTTCAGTGTCCTGGAGAGACTGCATGGGGGAGGAGGGTGTTGGGAACTGTCTTTCGCTGACATTTCCAGACTGTTGCTTGACACTTCCCAATGTTTTCATTCAGACACAGGAAACCCAGTCAAGATGGCTTCCTCCTGTTGGGAGTTCTCGGTAATCCCTTGGAATCAATTGTGGTTTGGGCCTTTGGGGGCTCACCTGTGTCTTAGTCTCACATGCTGTTGTGTCACAGCTGGTCAGATCTTTCGAGAGGCAGAAAAAATTTATATTTCATAATAACATTGTCCAACTACAGATGCGCTCCTCTCTGTGAGTTCCTTTGTAAACACACTTAAAGCTTAATTTCCTTGTAGGAAATAAATACTTATTTGCTCAAGAGCAGCGATGATACATTTATGAAATAATGTGGCATTTGTGTGTGGGATACATATGATTTTATACTCCTTGATTGAATGGTGGTAAAATGAATAGGCCATTTATTGAGTTCAGTTAGTTGGGCTCAAAGCCCAATCCTTTTCCATCTAGAGAAAGACTCATCCAGGACATTGAAAAAAGCAAGCAAGAATGGAGCAGTAAGTTGATTAAATCTCAAAATCCCCCTACTCCTTGGCTTGGATAAGTTTAGGAAAGATTTCGATTTTTTTTGTACCGTATAGTAAAGGCAGGCAGAAGTGTCGTGCAGTAATGTTTCCATTAATTGTAAGAATCAGAGGAATTGTATGAACCGCCATTGTACATCACTTCCTTTTTGACTAAATCTCACATCTTTTACTTTTATTCAAGAGGGTATGTTGGATCTCCTGAATATAAGCTAGATCATACCTAGACCATACAAGACTATGACTGGGAGAGAGAGGGATAGCTTTAGTAAAATAGGTGAGGTAAAAAGTGTTGGAAGCTAAGGATAGATAAGGAAGAGAAGATGAACAGAGAATGATATTACCTTTCTTTGGGTGCTTTACCTTGCTTCGCTTGTCTTTCGTTTACTTCACCTGTTGCCTGGGGACATTTGATTCGATTAGAGCTTTGCCCATGCTGGAGGTTAAAAGACATTGGTGCACACTTCTCCTTCCTCTCATCTAAAATCTCATTAAAGACCCAACCTTGGAGTGAGGACAGAAAGAAGAGACATCTTCCCTACAGGAAAGGGCCACTATCCTCTGGCCATTTGTTTTCAGTTTTGTCATCCTCTCATTTCCAGACACCCTCATCCCTGTGTGAACAGACTATCACAAGGGCACAGAAATACTGCCATGCGTTTATGGAAAATGAGCACACGCTGTGGGACAGGGCTATCCTTTCTTTGGACGACTTTCTCACTCTCTCCAGGAGCAATACATTGTGGATTGAAGCAGTCTGGGTAATAGAGATATTCCTTTAATGTCAGCAGCAGCCTTGCATTCCATGATGTCCTTTCATTAATGACATACACGTCTGAAAGACCACTCTCATGCTTGCACTGTGTGCTCAGAGAGCATATATGAGCACCATTAGGACCAATCTGTAACCAGTCATACATATTTGATAAGGTCATTAAGGGTTTATTGAGTTTCTTGAGATGGGTGGAGTGTGGAAGCTGTCATAGAGGGGTGTGTGCCTCTCTCTTGGTGGGTGGGCCGGTGTAGAGCAGGTGGACTGCTGTTTAAGGAATCGCAGCAAATGAAAAAGGTCATCAGTGTTGACTTTAGCCCATGCTTGGATATATATTTAACTTTGATTTACAGCCATGTCAGCCACATTATTCAGGAGCGTACAGACATGGAGCACTCATTTAACACTGAAGAGGGAGTCTGTGTTTCTCTTTGATCTTCTTATTGGCGCACTTTAACAGAATGTGTGTTGGGAAGGGGGGACAGCACCAACACTGGGGGGGGGGGGGGGGGGGGGATCTTAGTTCATACATATCCTATGTGATTGAGCTTTACAAGCCAAATGTCATTTACAGTCATTCTTTATATTTCTTTAAACCACAAAATAGTTTTGCATCAAATAAATCATGCCAGTGTGCAAAGTTGAATGATTTTCCAAAAAGAAAGACATTCTCATAAAGACATGTGCTTCCAGTGTTTTATATTTGCACATACCTTGCAACTTCAATTTTTATTGGAAGATTAATTGGAAGATGAATTCCTATTTGCAGGCTGCATGTTGGTATTCTTCATTCCTTTCTGTTTTATCCCCTCGTCTGCTTCCTATTTCAGCCAATGAGTAAACTCTCAGGTGGCGCAGTATTCAAGAAAACCGCCAATCAAAGGATGTGTGTGTGGCATAATAAAAACCATCATGCTCCATTTAATACAACTTACAAAGGTGTTGACATGTATTTGCTGGAGAAAATGGACTCTGTCTTTAATATCTAAACAGTACTGGAGGGTAGTGTTTCATCTTGGGCTGGTTGCATGAGGAAAGCAAATTAGTTTCAATTATTCCTACAAATTGGAAGAGAAGTTGGCATGTGGATGTGAGGGAGTAGATTAGCTTTAGATGGAGCTGGGTTTATGGCTGCCACATGCTCCGGTACCTTCCACAGACAGAAAGCCAAAATGAATGGAACAAAATAGGGGTTTCACATTTAGGCAGCTGGGATTGTGTTGGTGATTGTTAGACTAATCATCTGCTCAATTACGCTGGAATGTGGATGAAAGATGAGAGAGGAAACACTGAGTGTGGTGGGGTCCACACTGTTTTGACAGCTCAACACACTGCCTGCCTCTTGACATGGCAAATCTGGCCACCTTTAAGGCACTGAACTCTGCATGTTTGTGGTGTCCAGCTTGATTTAGACGTAACCCCACCACTTTCGGGAAGAATGGGACTTCAGTGCTGCTCAACAATTGGGTTTTTAATTCCTCCTTAAACATTAGTATTTTTTTGGTACATGGCACCTGTGAATAATTGTCAGATTAGAATAATTTGTTAGATTCTTCCTGTAAAAACACTCAGTTGCTTTGGGGTGTTTCTGTGCCTTAACAGCAAAGAGACTGAAACAGAGAGTATCAGCAGGAGCCAATCAGTAACCTTAGCCCAGCGCTAGTGTGGTCGGCCCACACCACATATGGGGCTAGTGCCCACCAGAACCAGGCTGGAGTCTGGCTGGAGGTCACGCCCCATCTCTCTCTCCCCCACTCACTTCCTGTCTAATCTTCACTCTTCTATCAATAACAAAAGCTGGAGAGTTTAATGTTATGTTATGTTAAAACTTTCAAAGAATAATTTGGAAGCAACAGGAACATAGAATGATTTGGAAGTAACAGGAACATAGAATGATTGTTGTTAAAAAGGCAATAAGTGAAACTGCCTTTCTCTTTCTTGTATAGGTTTGACACCTTCTTGATTCATACATACACTAAGTATTTGCATAAACACTATGCATTTTCATGACCAAAAGCGACTAAACAAATCCTTCATTTGATTGCCATTTTATCCTCTTTTTATTAGAGAATGCTTTAGCTCACTTTGTCTGGATCTCCAGCATTCCCACAATACTGACTCCCACTGGAATGAGAAAAAAGTCTTCTAAAGGAAGTCTGATTTAAGATTTTCATTTACCATTGGATTGGTAATGAAGAATCAAAATGAGATTGAACATAATTTAGGCAAAGCCTTGTTCAAAGTACAATATGGATAATTCCAACACTCCATGACCAAAATAGAATCCAAATGGCTGGAATGATTGTCTCAATCAACATTCATGATGGCTCTGTTGGCCGTTATGAAAAAATAACCCAATACGAAAAGCAACTGTTTATATCCATACACATTTAATCCATAAATATGGATTATATTCTGCAGGTGCTGATTAATTGTTCATGGTTGCGGTTGATGAAACCTTTATTCTCACCTTCAGTAACTTTTTAGTTCTTTATTTTACCAAATTTGGTTTAGTCAATTGTATCATGGGAAGTAGGTCGTCTGATATGTAGCATAGGTGGGAAGACTTCTGGCACTCTGAGATTCTTTTGAATGAAGAGTGCATTACAAATAAAATAAATTATTATTATTATTATTACTTCTGTTGGTGCCTGTAGTGTGTCCTCATGAGAACAGAGAGTCTGAGCTGAATAATTATATCAGTACATCATATGCTAATCGAGAGAGTAAAAGTGGCGTCCTTTGATTCTTGGAGGGCTCCACTTCTCCAGTGGCTGGTTTCCTTTGGGAGAAGGCCAGTCTGTGAAGGCCAGAAGAAGCTCCCAGGGCTTTCAGAGCTATGCTACATACAGTACACAACATCACTGAACATAATCTATAACCTACTCAGAAGTACTTCTCATCAGGGATGATGATATCATGTTCATTGTGCTGTAATTAGTGTCAGGAACACATATGCCTTAAAGATGAGTACCCAACATTTGAACATAGAACAGTGAAGGTGCTGCACTTGTATCAGGTCCATCTCCATATTGTCCCCTTTCAGAGACCCTTCATCTTCTGCTTGTGTTGTTTCATCATTATTGCTCTCCTTTCCTCTAGTGGCACCCCAATAACAGCGTCTCTGGATCCCAATGAGAAAACAGAGTACCAATTAGCAGCGCATATTAAGTGGGGCATTTTTACCCTCTTGAGAATAATAACCTTCACTCAAAACTAACCGGTGTTTATCCTTTAATTCAGGACATCATAACATGTACCAACCAAAGATAGGAGGGACCCTGAAAAAAAAAACCCATTTATGACACAGGTGCATGTGTTAGCCAAAACATCTGCTTCATCAAAAAACCCCTCTGGCTCTAAGCTGATAAACTAGTGTAACTATGTAGTTTAAGTTCTTTTGGGTGCAAAGTGTCTGTTAACCATGAGAGCAAACCCTATAAGAGTGGTTGGATGTGCACACTACACAGTCTGTAAAGTACAGACAGCAGAACACACCTACATTGGACATCATTATCGACAAGTTCCACCAACATCCTCTGAGCAACATACATTGGTTCATAACTATTACAAAACACCTGACAGAGATCTCCAGGTTATTTAATTACACACACACACACACACACACACACACACACACACACACACACACACACACACACACAAACACACACACACACACACACACACACACACACACACACACACACACACACACATACACACACACACACACACACACACACGCGCGCGCGCGCACACACGCACACACACACACACACACACACACACACACAAAGGCATATCACTGCAGATATAATTTGTGAACTTCTTTGAGCAAATGAAAGCATTCATTTGAATAGATTGAGTAAATAGTGAGTATTGCCCTCATGGACCTAAAGGAGAGTACAGTAGACGGCCATGAGGGATGCCAGAATGCCAGGAAACAGGGATTGTAAATGCCACCTGGTCAAAGAGCTTCTAACTTGTCTGGCAGTCCCCTGGAGTCTCCCTACCGCTCACAGGCTTGATTGCTCAGCTGTCTGTAACGCTGAAATGAACACTGTTCTTGGCAAAGGGCTCACGCAGAAATATTTAGAGTTTCCAAAATAATGCTCAATTTCACACCCAGAGCACATATCCAGCGCTCCTTGCATTCTTTGGATAGAGTGAACTTTGGGTAGACCATAGACGGAGAGACATTCCAACACATTCCTCAGGCTTAATACAAACTGCAACAGCGCGCCTGTGGTTTACACAGCACATATGTTGTCTGCTCACAACCACTTGAACTGATTATCATCCCTCGTATAGATTCAACTATCTATTAACCAGCCTTTATGAGCTTATTCTCACCATTTAGTTTTTTGTTCAGTGCAGTTTGTGTTCAAGTCTTTGGATTCATGGATGTTTCACAGGCAGAAATGCCTCTAACCGAATCAACAGAACGACAGAATCATCTCGTTGAGGAAGCGGAGTGAAGCTCTGTGTAAAACTAAAGAAGGCATCCATCTTAAGAATCATTGCCAATACAACTCAGCAATTTATTTTTAGCTTTAAAAATGACATCATCGTTTCCAACAAAGGCACAACAACACAGAACATAATTAACACTTCTGCTAAGAAGACCTATATAACAAGATATATTACAGTAAATAGACATTATTTACAAATGTACGTATATACACACCTATACAAACATGAACACATATACCACTCATTTACCAGTCCTTCATATAAACATACAATTTATGTGTCCCCAACAAGAGGCAGTTTCTTTTAACAGAACCAATTGATAGTTATACAAAACTGCAATGGCATCCCATTAATCAAGACAATATGACCATTCTGTATAAAGGTAGTAAAATATACCTTTCAAGTTCTCATTCTCAGTAACATCCTTCATTTGAGATAGCTCTTTAAAAGGCCAAGTGGAAAAGCTGTCTTCCTGGAATCTTCATCCCGCGGATGGTGCATGCACATACACCAGTCCAGAGATTCATCTCGGTCAAGGAATGTTTTTGGAATGAAATCACTTCTCTTGTCCGGAGGACATTGCTTTGTGAGCCTTATTGATGAAAGAGAGACAGAATTTTCCTTTTTGAATTCATTCCTTGAAATAGTGGAGGTCATTTACAGGAGAGGGTCTGTTCAAAAAGAAGCTTGGGCCATCTAATTCAGGACTGCCTCAGCCCCAGGGCGGTAGGTATCCATTCATCCATTCAGAACCAAACAGCTGCTTTGACTTTGTCCTGTTCTAGTGCTGCATGGAGATAAGAGAGACCAGTTTAGGCATACTGCTGTACTGCAAGACAGTGGAAATACAAATCTACATTTAGCACACCACCATTAAAGTGTGACCGGACAGATGGCAAATCAATCAAGTTGACATAAGAGGTGAGGGGGCTCTCCAGCAGCACTCACCTGTTTCAAAAATATCCACGGAGCTGTGAAAGGTCTGCCAGCTAGAGGGTTGTGTGCTCCCAGCTTCCAGGTCTGTCTTGGCCGCATCAGTGTGTGACACGGGGCTGCAAGATGGTCGGGCAGGATGGAGGAGCAGAGGGCTGAAGCAGGGTTCCAGGCTGGGGCTGTGGGGCAGCATGTGAGGGTGGGTGTGGTTGTTGAGGGTGGGCATGGCGTGGGTGCACATGATGGCTGTAGAGATCGTGCACGTGAGGGTGGTAACTGGCACCACCCTGAGGGTTCAGACCAATAGGGCCAGGAGTCAGAGAGGCTCGCTGCGGGGGCGAGGCTGAGCTGTGGGAGGCCGTGCCCACTCCAGATGCCTGCTGGGTCTGTCGGGTTGAAAGGCAGCTCCAGCGGAGAAGTCCGGGTGCACTGTGGAGAGGCAGGGTGCCGTCTGGGAGGGGTAGCTACTGCTCCACAGGGTGGGGGTAAACTGCTCCCACAGTGACTGTCTGAGAGAGGGCCGCCTTCTGGAACACACAGAGAGGACATCAGAAACTGCTAACACAACTAGCATAGCTCCAACAGCTCACCAAGGGGCCTGTGCATCTCGGTTATTTCAAAAGCATATTATTATATTAACACTTGTCCAAATATCTTCTGTTGAAAAAAATGAATGTTCTACACAACTGTCATTTCCTGTAGTAAGATAAAAGACTTTTAACATGAATCTGAAACTCACCTTTCCATAGTGGTCCCGTTGAAAGCTTTGAGGGCTTTGCATCACCGGTGAAAGCACTAGGCCTACTCAGAGCGCGGGAGAAGTGTTTCATCCACCACGTCCCCAATGTTTCCTTGGAAGTAGGTGAAGACCACACACCTGGAGCTAAGGTACTCAGCCTCGGCCGGCTGTGTCCTCCTTCCCCTGCAGCCCTGTTCCGTCTGCCCCTGGCACCTCCTCCCTATGGATCTCCGGCTTCTGTACTTGCCTCCCTTGGGCACAGTGTGCGGAAATATTCATAGATTCCTGCATCTTACTGTAAGCACTGAGCTTCTTCTGAACACAAAAGGAAGAGAACAGGAGGGAGAAGCGTTACAAATAAAGTAAGCATGAAATGCCTCAAAGTAATCAGAGAAAACGCAATGGATTTTTCACTTTATAAAAAAGTCATTGAATATTCACATGAACCATGATAGCCTTGGCACAACAGTACAGTGTAGGTTTTTTGGTTTTGCCCTGGCAAGTATTTTTGTTATGCTGTCCAATGTACCCCTTGATTTAGATTAGTTTATATGTTTGTTTCTTGCCTTTGTCATTGTCATAACACTATCATTTATATAAAACAGAAAGCTTGGATGCCAGAAACATCTTTGCCTCGTTGTAGAGATTAGAGTTTAAAGAAGACGCCCTCTTGCTGCCACTTCATATCTGAAACTCATTTTATCTAAAAATGTGAGTTTACCTATAACATTAACTTCAGAAATCCCTCCCAAACTCTCGCATAAACACTAATGATTTTGACAAGCTGTAGAAACATAAATTACTCTAATGGACCACAACGCTCACAATACAGGTACAACACTAAAAAAATAAATAAGTTTTGATTATTCTACAACTGTCCCGCTACCACAGACCTGTTGCTGTTGCTGATACGCCGCCCTGTAAGCTGCCGCTTGCGCTGCTGGTGTCGCGGCAAGTAATGATGAGCTGCTCCATAACTCTGGTGATACATAACATCCAGACAACTCATGGCAAGGGACATCAATCTCAAGAGGTTCTGCAAAATCACTGGTGTTGTGCTCCTCAGAGACAGATAAACGTTCGTGTCGTCATCCTATCTATATAAACCGTGCGTAAACAAAGCCATCACAGCGAATAAAAGAAAGTATTAGCATGGAAACAAAAGTGTCACCATTGGAGATCAACCACCCACAGTTTACATATTGAAATGGCAAGAGCAATAGTCTCAAACACACGCGTGGTGTCCAGATAGCTGAAATTCTCAGCGCTGTGTGGATTGGAGGGAAGTTTGCTAAAAGATGACGCTGATTTGGAAGTTTACAACGATACTGTAACACCCCTTCGGAGGCGAGAATAGGACCGGTGAGCAAGTGGTGGCAGGTTTTGGAATAGCCTATGGTTTTTCTTTTCCCAACAGAGGCTAGAGTAAGTTGCTAGTAGGCTACATAAACATTATTGCGTGACTGTGCATATCAACTTGTCTGATCCTATAGCCACACTGCCCAGTGCAAAACGCCAAAACGTGTTGGAACATAACCACAAATAATGTGATTTATGACCTTTGTGGAGAGAGGATTAAGTCAACCGTTAACTAAATTGTAGTTGCACACATTAGCCCACAAAATAGCCAAAACATTTTAATAATCTTCTACGTTCTGACCTGATTCTTCTGGATTCTGTCTGTATAAGCACCCCATAACTTTAGTTTCTTATTATGAGATGGAGAGGGTGATATCCACACAAAGAACCCTAAACTTCTTCAAAAGTTCTGAACTGTGTAGGGACAGGGCCTACTTGAGGCCTTCATCAAATCAATCTAATTCTTCAGTTCCGTCTAATATATATATATATAAACCACACACTTAAGTGTCAGTTTTGTTGAGATTTTCTTCAGAAATTGCAGATGTTCATTCTAGCGAGGGCTTTGCTGCCATCTGTTGTCAGCATCACTCACTGGTATAGTGCTGTCACGACTAGCAAAAATGAATTGAAAAAAAAAAAAAAAAAATTAGCTTCAGTGCTCATCTCATCTATTGGCCACCATTCGATCTAAAGGGTTACTGCACGTTGCTCTTTCTCAGAGAGCCAGAGTGTTAAATGTTTAATTCCTTTCAAATTAGTTTGGGCCTTTTCGTGGTACATTGAATGAATGTGTGTGCTATACGTCAATCTGAGTAAATGAGGAATCATTCCACAAAAGTTGTGTGAATTGTACTTTCATACAGAAAATTAAATAAGGCTTACACTATTCCTGTCTATTACAATAAAGCATTCAGATGCCCACTTTGAACTAGATTCTATCATATCCATCTTCTATCATATATTCCATTCTATGTAATTAGCACCTTACAACGGAATCAGATACAATATGAGACGCAAAATATTAATTTTTTGACACACAGTAGTGTATAGATAGATAGATAGATAGATGGATACTTTATTAATCCCGAGGGAAATTTAGGAAATATAATGTATATGATTGTGCAAGATGATGGGCTTCACAGCATGGTTTATCCACTGTGGTAGAGGGCTGATAAGCGAGGACAATATGTTTGATTATATTATTAATATCTTCTCCCAAATGAGCTTCAGCATTTAGGCACTACAGACCGGGCTCTGTAGGACTCTTTCACACATTCACTTTGATGATGGCTGTGACATGCAGATGGAGACTTAAATAATTCAACTGAGCCTGACATTGTTGTAGAGCTGCATGTGGGGAACTGGGGCACTGTAACTTTGTGGGGCTGTGCAGTCACGGCAGGACCCAAACCCAGAGTTAACTGGGACTGCCGTGAGACCAGACCTGGAGTTGTAATTCTGAGTGTGAGTGCATTGTTTACTTTATCAACAATTAACAATTCCCTTTGAAGATGCGATTGAGGAAGTTTGAAAGGAAGAAGCTAAAGTATGCAGAGCTGGTAGAGGAAGGTGAGGGAACGGGGTTGTCAAGCTCTTGCTGAAAGCTAACTAGCTGCTGAAAAATCAAGCGAGTGGTTGTGGCTGAGGTGCTCGCAGACTACAGTCATGAATGAACCTGAACTAACACTGAGATATCTGAAATCTTGTTGAGGTGTACCTTTTGTCGTCACTGGTAGTGGCATGTGTCCTTACCCATCATGAGTATGGAGGGGGGTGGGTCTGGGATGCCAGACATCACTATTGAGCCATCTGGAGGCGTTGTGGGCCTAATTCAACACTGATGAAGGAAGGTGCCTGCTTGAAAACCCCAGTGAACTTCTCACAAAGGCAGGTCTGTTGTTGTTGTTGTTGTCAGGCTACTAATCATGTTGTTGTGTTAGGCAGTTGTGAGCTACGGACAGCGCATTCAGCTATTGTACTGTGAAGGAGGGCCTTTTATGGGTCCTAGGTACCACCAGACTCACCCAGACGTGGGACTTCCATGTAGAAATGAGTTCCTTCAAAGCAACTCCATTTCTCTGAAACCTCTAAAAAGCACAGACAACCAACTTTCATTTAAAGTCAATCTCTGTCATGTTCCTCCAAATGTTAAAAAGCGCTACAACTGCATATACTGTACACTCTTGCATTTGTATATTATATAATGGATTATTGCTAAAATCCCAATGAACTGAAATGCGGATAAAAAGAAAGTCCTATTGGTTTAGATGAATAACATTGCGATAGAGCACATTCAATTGGTAGGCAAATACTCTGTCCTGCTCATTATATGTAGAATGTTCTTGTTTATCTCGTATATTCTTCTATATGTGCACGACAAGAAAAAAAAGAAAGACAAAAATTTCATTAACTTTTGAATTTATTCTTTTTTTCCTTGTTAATGACTGGAATGCCCACGCCCACATATCATGGAATCCATTTGTTCAAAGGGCATGAGGCATCACTCTTTCATGGACCGTACCAAGCAGACTGATATTTCCACTCAACCCCAGAGGCTGTTAATTACATCAATGTTAATTACATTGAGTCCGCTTCTCACTGCTTGTATAGTAACAGCAGCGCTGGTCTTTTACACCACTGGACCCTTCCAGCGCCCCCTGGTGTCCAGGGTCGAGGCATCCGTCCATCAGTTTTAGGCTTAGCGACACAGGTAGTCACGCCTCCTTGTTCGCAGAGCAGAGCAGTTTATTGTTTTCCATCATCTGATGCCTAGCATGCAAGAAAGAGCACATTTTTGGATGCCTGTGGGTTCCAGGGGTCTTGGGTATAATACAAAGTTCACATATTTAGTTATGTGGATGCACTTAGCCTTACAAAAGACAAGTTGGACGCTTCTACCACTTGTTGGATAAGCAATACATACAATCTAACGCGTATCCAAGTATCATCCAAAGCGCAGGGCAGCAATGCTCTAACACTAATGACCCACTCACATTCTGTCACACATATGCAGACAACACACTCTGCTGTTCAAATATTTATCAGTCAAAGTTGTGTGCAATGCACCATATTGAGACCTAGGAAGAACTCAACCACTTCATCCCGCCGAAAAAAGTCTGTTGTCTTTACCTTCTCTTCGCAACAAGAGATGGCAAATCTCGGTGGTGGAATGGCCAACCTGGTTCTATCTGATCGAGTGAGGTTTTTTAAAACGCTGTAGTCCAAATCCAAACATGCAATTGGTCAAATTATAATGTGTAGAAGATCACACCGCATACCTGTAATAATACAATGTAGAATGACTGTAAAATAAACAATAAAAGTTGTCAGTCATATGGAGAGAAACGTTTTAAAAAAGAAGTTACCTCACATTTACAAAATGAGTTGCTTTGATCTGATATTGCTGGCTGTTGGCTACGTAGGCTAGAATGGAATCTCATAAAGTTGTATGAGCAGAACTAAAAAGCAGACTACTCTGAATGTGCAGGCTGTGCATCACGTTTGTCTAAAATACACAACAGTACTTACAATCAGTTATGCTGGACTCTGTTTCACATACACACAAAGCATCACAAAAGAATCATGAGGCTATTTTACAAAGGTCTGATGTACCTATCAAAGACATTAATAACATGGATATGGAATCAATAGGGCTAGGGTTAGGGGTACACCCCTGTCAAATATCACTTAGATGTCAAATGATTCAAAACTGTATCAATAATAATTGCATTATTTCAAGGTTGACAAGTAGAGTATTTCCTCTTATGAACAATCAAAAACAAATACTTTAGAAAGACTATATTGAAAATGCAGGCCTCAAAGTAGAAACTCAAGTAGAAAACCTGTGATCGTTGAAACAAAATGGAGTACACCTGTGATATCCAATGAGCCTAATTACATGAACATGGATAAAAGGACCTGTGAACACCAGAACTTCCTCAATGTTGGACCTATGGGCTGTGTCATGTCTGCATCATGGCTCTACAAAGAATTGCCAGAGTAATTGAAAAATCTGATGGAACAGAATACAGTAAATACAAATAGATAGATTTATAGATAGATAAAAACGTTATTGCCACACAACAATGTTGGTGGTATTCTTTTGTCATAGGTAGCTCAGTCCAGTAAGCAGGGGGAGATGGGGATAGAAAAAAATGAAAATAAAAATAAAAAAACTCCAGGTCAGCTTTGGGAGTTCAGGAGTCTGATAGCAGAGGGGAAGAAGCTGTTATTGAGGCGCATCGTTCCAGCTCGCATAGATCTGTAGCGTCTTCCAGAAGGCAGAAGTTCAAAAAAGTCATGGTTTGGATGGGAGGAGTCTCTGATTATGTTCTTTGCACGATTTAAGCTACGCTCAGCATACAAGGAGAGGACTGATGGAAGGTCACAACCAATAATGTTGGAGGCTTTGGTGACCACTCTCTCCAGTTTCATCTTTGTGCGACTGTCAGAATTTCCATACCAGACAGATATTGATGCGGTGATGACACTTTCTATGATGGCTTTATAGAAGAGCACCAAAAGGTGTTTGTTGACATGAAACTTTTTCAGTTTCTGTCCGAACACAGTTGCAGCCGTTATCAAGAGGTATACAATGAGACATAGTACCACTAATCAACTGGCTGTCCTCCTAAAAGGATGCCATTGACAGTGCATTACTTCTCGTCTAACTCAGTCAGTCTAAACAGACGGGCAAGTACTTGGCATTGGGGTTATGGATGGAGATGACAGTGTCTGTGCTTTGCTGGAGAACATGAAAAGAAGCCTGATTAATGTTGGGAGCACATTCTTTGGTCAGGGGACACCAAGATCAATGTGTTTGGCTCAGATGGGGTCCAGCATGTTTGGTGTGAACCTGGTCAGGACTACCACAGTGAATGCATAGTCCCAACCCGACGGCCATCAGAACTCTAAATACCGACATGCACTAAACACTAAGCACTTTATTGACTACAAGTCACATACCATCTCAGTCACCTTACACATGTGCATAAACAAAGCTGTATTAATTGATGTATTTATTGAAGTACTTTGGTCTTTGCCACCGCACTTTGTTCTACTCTTAATGTATATATATATATATTTTTGGGATGTTCCTACTGTTTTTGGATAGTTGTAGTATTGTTATGTTATATGTTGTTGTTGTGTTATATGTTGTCCCTCGTCACACAAACAGGAGAAGCACTCAAAATTTCGTTGTATAAATACAATGACAATAAAGGCTTTTCTATTCTATTATTCTATAGACATATATACATATCTATATATGTCTATGGTCCCAACAGTGAAGCACAGGGGTGGCGTGTGAAGAGTGAGTGCATGAGTGCCAAAGGTGTTGGGGAGATGACATGTAGAGGTGGGCACCATGAAGATCTGTGGATATACCACAATACTGTCTGACCAACCTGACCTGACCAAATGCTCTGAGGAATGGTAGAAATCCAGAAATGTGTTCAACACTGGTATCCTCAATTGAGTCTGTCATGAAAAATGAAGGTTGACATACAACGTACATTCTTTCTGACCTCAAGCCTTTTACATTTTTTAACAACCCTTCATTGCTTTCTTCCATATAAATCTTTAATATTCTTTTGTTTGTCTATTTGAGGGGTCTACATGGCATTATTTTTCAGGACTGTCCAACTGAGTTGGTTAAGAATATTATTATCCTTATTATCAATCTTAAAAGTTCATATTGGGCCATATAATCAGTGTACCCAGAGCTTTATGGCAATTTCATATTGTAGACAGAAGATCGCTGTGGTGATAGTGTTACCTAATAACCTAATCTTACTATTCCACAAATGGCCACCATTCCACAGACAAACAGTTGATCCAAGGCACGGTCCATGTGTCCAATACTAATAGGTTAATGTGTCTTGTAGCATTAATGTGTCTATAAAGATGTCATGTTCAGGGTCTTTGAGGGGTTTTATCCACACAGCTGCCGCCTTCCTCTTCAGATGGTTGAAGAGTAAGGTTCACAGGCACATTTGCGGCAACTGAGTTACTGTTGTTTGTCAAAGATGAATGTGTCACATGTGCTGAGTTTTTGTTTATTTGTTTTATGTTATACACAATTTTGTCAACAGATTATGAAATGAAAAATGTGTTCACTTGCTCTCTGTCCTTCTTCATAATCCAGAACATGCATCCAATACTATGGTGTAGCTGATGGATATAAAGTTGACAAAGGAGTCATTCATTCTTGCAAATGGGGCTTCGTGCTTGTAATAGTATAATGCTGCCTGACATGAACCTCGTTCCACTGTGTACAGAACTATACAGGTGTGCTGGAATCCAGACAGGATAATATATTGCAGCATCCAAATGTCATTACATTAGTTCAGATCCTTACAGAGTGGAGTTTGCTGACGGTACAGCATTTTGATGAAGGTGCAAATTGCATTAACCCCCAATTAAATACAAATTAGAGCTCGTAAGTGTCTCTCTGTTCTGCTGAAAATCTCCACAAAGCTACAACAGCAATGTAAGACTGTCTTTACATTCACATCAAACATGTATTCTGTTCAATGTAAGGCTGTCTTTACATTTACACCACACATGTATTCTGCCAAAAGTGCAATTAAAGGATATCTATCTTATTTAGTATCCCACGTGTCCATACTGTTACCATAGCCTAAGTGGAATGTAAACCAGATTTGGACTGTCTCAATACTGACTATGAGTTTTATAGAAATTTAAATAGATTGAAATACTCTCTTCTATCCAGGCGCACACAAAAGCATCGTCCTGACAACAGAGAGCTGTCGGGGGAAAGATACAGTTAACAGTTTATCGGTCTTGCTTCAATATGTTCTTTTTGAAAAATGAAAAGACTTTTAGCTGACTGATTAAAAAAACGAAATAAAAATCTTTCTAAAAAACAATTCTGTTTAATTGCATATTATTTGAGTCAAGTAGAACCATGATTGATTCATTTAATTATTACAGAATATACTATCGTCAGCTGATTGGGTAAGGACACCCATACAGGGCTAATCCAATTGTGAGGGCAGACGAAAGTCTAATCAAACTGATAAGTCAACACTAATAATCACGTTAAATAACTCTAGTGTATCATACAGCTGCAGGGTCTGTTCCCCCAAGGCTAATTAAAGTGCTCTTTCATAACCAATATATAACCAGCACAACAGTATGGGTTTGCAGCTCATGTGTCTGAGCAGTGGGGCTTGGTTTTGGTGCGCTATGACAACCAGATAGCAGGTGCAAGTCAATGAAACCATTCAAAATACAGTTTGGTCTAACACAAGGTTGACAACCAGCTAACAGCCGACAGACTTGTCTTGCAAACAACAGCAACAACAGAAAACACAATACAATTTCTTATGAGTTAGTGGCATCTGGCAATGGTTTGTCATCATCTTGTCATTTCAACAAACAACAATGCAGTAATGCATTCCCATATCAAAGTGTTTTCCTATTTTACCAAAAGACTATATGCTTTACAAAATCAGCACATTTTACTGTTGTGCTTATGTGTATGTTTGTGCTCACTCACTCCTGCATTAAAGGACACTCAACAATCCTCTTGAATTCTAAAGCAGCTGAAACAAAAACCTCCACGGAATCTGCATCTCCTGGTTTAATGGGATTTAAGAGGGGTGTCAAGTGCCACATCAAAGAACATCATTTCTTGCTTCAATCTGAAACACATTCTCCACAACAAATGAGAAAACATGTGTTATCCTGTGTTTAATGGACGCCCTGCTGTGGGTATCATCCTGCACAAGGACTGAGTTCAATGGATTGCTTTAATTGCTCCCACTGTTTTTGCAATGGCATTGTCATATCACCCCTGAATTCAAATGTGCACAGCAATTGGGCAGAGCCTATTACAAAGGGGTCCTCTCGAGTTGATATGCCATCCACGACATAGCATAGACACTAGAACTTCTTATGCTAATGGGTAACCTTTATTTTTGACCATTTTAACCCACTGACTACTTTATCTGCGCCATCTCCCACAGAAAGATTATTTTGGTGTTATATGGACTACATAATTACATGTCATCATTGTGAATAAAAATGAGTCCTGCAGTTCTTTGCACTGTGGAAAGAGCTCAAAGACTCCAATTAATGCAATGTCAGAAGTTGAAAGTCCCATTGAACTCACTGGCAAATTCCCAATTTCGATGTTTAAACACACAGCTCTGAGTTGAATGTAAAATGGCAAAGCACACTTTTCTATTGTGTATTGCATTGTGTATTTCATTGATGGTATACTGTATTTCAGACAACCCTGCTACTGTGTGTTTAACCATAATTACCTTGAACCGCTCTTTATTGGAGGGTTCAGGGATTATAAAATCCTCAGATGAATTAGTAATCTTTTGAGTATGCAGCCAGTGTTGAAAGAGAACAACAAAACTCCACTCAGTTTGGTCTGTGGAGCCAGAATACAGAAACAAACAGATAGAACTGTGTCAGTGTGTCAGTAATCATCGGACTGCCTCGTCTGAGTCCAGTGTCCTGTGATGGTGGAAGCCTGTGTGCAACGCCCCTCATGTCCCCAGCTGAAGGACTCGTCCTCGTGCTGCCCTTCCCTTTTTAATGATTCTAATTCCCCACCCAAATCGTTCTCATTTGCCACACTTGAGTAATATCTGCTTCTGACTCACCCTGGGGCGGGAGTCACTGGGAGGAAGAGGAGGAGGCGGAGGAGGAGGAGGAGGAGGAGGAGGAGGAGGAGGAGGAGGACCGCTGAACTTATCATTTAAACACTCTACACTGTTAGCCCCAATTTCTTATCAAGTCTACTGTACTTAAACAATTTAATTACAGTGCACTTAAAAAAATTAAGTTTTATGACATTACTACTAAATGTTAAGTATATTCTACTAAGTGTGATGACATTACTACAAGTTTCTAAGTATATTCTACCAATTTGTAGATGTAGTCGAATGTGTGAATGACTTTAAGTGAAATGGCTTTAAATTACTGAGTTTGTTTCAC